>NW_004955822.1:6965-17682 GCF_000276665.1 Chinchilla lanigera
GCTGCGCTGTGCACGCGTGCGCATGGGCGGCCGGCGGGGGAGGCGCGTGCGCCGTGCAGCCCGGAGCCGCGCCGGTGCGCTACGAGCTTCCCTTCCTGCGCATGCGGGAGGAGCCCTTGGTTGCCATGGCAGCCATCCCTTCCCCGTGTTTATGAGCTAAGGGCTACCTCGCCGCACGCCTGCGCAGACGGCGCCGAGCCGCGGGCCCTGGAGCGGTTGGCGAAGCCGCCTCGCTGCCCGTGTTCTGCAGAGCAGGCGTATTTTTGCTCACAGTTATTTCAGTTTACTATTTTTTAACTCAGTTGCATCCGGCCTTGACCTTGAGCGCGCCGTTCTTGAGAGCATTGTGCGTCTTCCCTGCCCAGCTTCCTTCCCGTTCTCATGGACATGGCCATAAATGAATTCAGCCTTACCCTGAGCGCGGGGCCGTGTGTGGTGAAGCAGCGGGGTGCGGGTGAGGGGTGAAGGGGTCCCCGGGGGCAGTGAGTCGCAGCTGAAACGGCCGCGCCCCCTACCCGCGCCGGGGGAGGCAGCAGGGCGGCTTCGCTGGAAGTCCTCGCTGCGCCTCTGCGGATGCATTTCTACGTTACAGGCCTCCTCCGCCTCCAGAAAGAGCTGCACGCGCGCACACGCACATGCGTGCAGTCACACACGTACGCATGCACACAGCCACGCACACGTGCAGACACACACGTGCGCGTGCACACACCTGCACACACTCACAGCAACCGACACGTGTGCTCCACGTGACCGTGGCTGCGCTGCCCGCGTGTGCGCACGTGTGCGGACGCGGCGGCCAAGCGCGGTGCGCTGGGTGGGCAGACCTTGTCGGGCGTGAGTGGAAGCGGGGCGAGGCCGCCACAGCCCCCGCTCCGCCCTGGGCCTGCCCAGGCTGTCGGGGTGGAGCAGGCAGCGGCCGCGGCGAGGTCGCACGACGCTTTTCCGCAGCCGCTGCCCCTCCCGGGCCGCCCTGATCGGGCCGCAAGCGCCGCCTCCGTTCCCTCGCAGACAGCAGAGGATCTTGAGAAATGCCTCCTTGCTCAGCAGCCCCAGTCCGTACCGGGTACCCTGGCACGAAGACAAAGCCTTTGGGGCTAAATGCCTACGGCCTGTGTGCAAGCTGCAGCGACCTCGGGAACGCTGCTTAATTGTCCTGAATTTTAATTCCTTTGTCAAATGGGTACAAGCACTGCTGTCTGCGAAGGTGTGTGTGAAGTGCCTGGGTCGCGCTGTCAGCGGCCCTTAGTCGAGCGGGTGGCAGCAGGCCGTCAGTTCGTGGGCTTGGTGCAGCCCTGGCTGGCTGAGCTGACCCTCGGAAGCCACTGCATAAAGACTACACTCACACAGGGCTGCAGACCCTAGGGTTCTGTTTCCTAGAAGCTTCATCTCGCTTTGCCGGGTACACTTCACTTTTCACCGAGAATGACTGAATTTGGGAGCGTCCATGGATTCTTCTGCTGAAGGCAGCCTGATAGAATCAGGATTCATCGGAGCTCTAGAGCTGACACCTTCTGAAAATTATTTGCAGTGAGCTATTCAAACAAACCACCTAAGTCATTCTGTGGCCTTCAGAAGACATTCACTTAACAAAATTGGACACTGCATGAAAAAAGTGGCTTTGCTGGTTACATACGGGGTGAGATTGTCACCATGATTTGTTCCCGGTTGTTTATTTAAGCGTGTTCTTGTGTGGCTGAAACTTTCAGGGAACTAGAAATTACTTCTGGGACCTCACTACTAAGCGCTGTATTATTTTCCAAATTATAAAAGAAAAGCAGCTTAGAAAGGAATCACAGCGACCCCTTCTACCGCTCATCGTAGCCTGTGCAGAGTGAGCATGGTTTATTTTCAGCATTAAAACTGGGCAAAAAAATAAGCATCAGGGGGAGGCTGTATAAAAGACACCACTTTCCTAGCTAAGCGCCTGCCATCGTTTTCTCCCTGCCTGCAGATTTTCTGTGGTTTTTTTTTTCCCTTTAGTGTTGGCCTCTTCCTGTCGCCCTGGTTTCAGAACAGTTCCTCAGGACACAGGACCTCAGAAATTATTGCATGAATAAACCAGATACAGTTTGGGGCCATTTTTTAAAAATGCATGATTTCAAAACCTCTCTGGTCTCTATTTACCCCCTAAGACTGGGGCAAGGTCCGTGTCGTACATTTTTTTCTTTGGGTGGAAAGAAAAGAGAAAATTTGGGTGTTTCCATCTCCTCCCTCACAGCAGTGCTTGAATGCTGTCTAAGTCTGTGGCCTGCCGGTGCCAGAGCCCATGATTGCGGCCAGGCCCCGCCGGGACCTCTGCTCTCGGCCTCAGACCCTCCTCTCACTGCGGCCGGCTGCAGGCTCCGAGCTCCGGAGCACACAGAGGACAGAGAGAAAGTGAATCACAGCAAGCGCCAGGTCAGTACCTGGAAGGAATCGCAGGTTCTCAGATTCTTGCTGAGCACCACAGAGCCCGGGTTTCCTGCAAAACACACAAACTTTACCTAAGCTGACTTTGTTTTTTTAAAGGGCAGAGTATGGTCTCTGCAACACCCGCAGGAATTTGTTGAAAATGCGAATTCTCCAGCCCCATCCAGGCCCGCTGCCTCCTCCACCCAGGGACCTGGCAGGCGGTGTGCGAGAGGGGAGCCCGCCTTACAGGGAAGGAGCTTGCGTTTGGGAGACACTGGCCTAGACTCCCAGAGTGAGATATGATTGAGAAACTCCGAAAGTGAACTGCAACTCAGGTGACACCCCCGAGTTCTCTGTGCCCTTACTTGATTACTGCCAGTTTTGGGGAACTTACTACCTAGACAATCTGTGCAGTTGTTTCTGCGTCGGCTGAAGACATCGGGACATTCTTCGTTGGTTGCATTAAAATTACTCCTTCTCCGTAGACGTGCTCCTCTGGGCGTGTCTATGTAAGCTTTTGTTCTGTAGCTTTCTGTTAGTTGCATTGTGCACTCACAGAGGAAACTTCAATATTATATAGGATTTAGCTGTGTTGAAATGTGTGGCTTTGGGTCATTCATTTTCACTGCTGTATAGTATTCTGTTTTATGAATATATCAATCAACTTTAGATTCTTTTTGTGGTGAACATTTAGACTGCTTCCAGTGTTTCACGGTTTCAGACCACACATATCCTTGTCACGTGCTGGAGAGTTTCTCTGCCCATATGTTTTGTCTCTAATTTGTTCTACATGAAATGTTGTCCATTCTTCCCAATAGAAACAGGTGAAATTGCTTTCTTCTGTAACTAAATGAAGAACTTTGCTTTTGTCTGTTACATTTTATTTCATCCGTATCTGTTCACTTTGTCATTAAAGCTCTTTTTTCTCTTCTGTATCAGAGGCAGGGTCTCACTGTGTAGTCAGGCCGGCCTTGACCTCGCTATGTTTGTGGACGGAGAAGAAGCAGAGGTGACCTGGGCTGGGACCCGCCCTGCGCTGGCAGGGGGCAGCCGAACATGCCCTTTTAGACTCGAGTCCACTCCCGGCACCCCGCACACCATCGGGTACCCCCACCCTGTCACGCCCCGGCCGCCAGGCTCCCTTCGGCTTTCCGGCTTCCTCCTGGCCTGCAGGGAACCCACTCAGTGCCCCCAGGAGAGCGAGGCGCACCCAGGACTCACAGGAAGCAGAGTCAGGAAAGCTCAGGCTGTGGTGCCTCGGTGGCCCGGGCCTGACTTTCTTTGTCTGCAGTGCGGCTGCAGCGAGGGGGTCAATATCGTTTTCACGCCCGATTGTGTCGCCCGCTTCCTTCCGGGGCCGAGTGTCACCCAGGGCTGCCGTCTGCTCGCTGGCAGGAAGGCTGGGCAGCTCACCCTCCCGGGCCAGACTGGCACCAGGCCTGCTGCAGGCACTTTGCTCTAGCTTTGCTCTGGGTGTGGCTTCCCTGCAAGCACCTCCCGCCACTTCTGTTTTCCTGCCTCTGCAGCGCCTGACCTTGGCTGCCCGGCTTGCTGGTGCATTCCTTACGTCTCTGCCCACCCAGCCTGCCCTTTCGCTCCCACCTCGCTCTCCGCCCGAGCTCCTGCCAGGCTTTCACAGCAGGCTGAGGTTCTGGAGGCGAAATAAAGAAGAGCAGTTCACCCACAGTGGGGCCGAAACAACTCGCTTCTCTGTGCTGAGGTCCTCGAACTACAGGGGAAAGAAGGATTAGTCAGCCACCTGCAAGTGGGTCTGCACTGCAGGGTTCCTGCCGTGTATGGGGATTGCTGGGGACCGCAGGGTCAGAAACCCGGGCTCTCTGCCCTCACAGGGGCCGCACTTTGATTGGATGCATAAGATGTAAACATAGGAAAGACCAAGTCGTTTTGGGAAGAGAAAAGCGGGAAAGGGCATTGAGTAGCACAGTCCTGGCTGAAGAAGAGCTTAGTCCCACCTGGCCGCCGGTGCGCTGGTCCAGGCAGGATTCTCCTCAGTGCGGCCGAGTCGTCCGGAGCTGGCAGGGTGGCCGCGGCTGATGGGACCTGCGGTTTCCAGCTCGGCGGGAGATAAGCAGTGATGAGGGCAGACGGGAACCGGGGAGCAGGGCCGGGGCTGCGCCTGACAGGGTGAGAACTCAGACAAGACACAGAGAACGAGGGGAAAGAAGTGAAGAGGGGAGGGAAGTGATGTCAAAGCAAGGCCGTGTTTGTTGGTGACACGGGGCTTGTTGGACGCCAGCTAAGTCCAGCATGTTTATGCAGAGCCGGGTGAAAATTTCTCACCCCACGAGCGCTTGGGATCTAACTGGACCAATAAGAACCCACAGTGACGCTCACACGATAACCCAAGGCAAGGGAGAGGGCGGGGCCCAGTGGCGGAGGGCTGTGCATTCACAAGAAACGAGGTCAGCAAGTCAATCCCAGCCCCGACAATGGAGGCAGCTCCTCCCATCCCCTCTCCCGGTGGGTCATGGGTCGCAGGCTTTCCTCCTCCGCACAATCAGACCTGAGGGAGTCGGTGCCGCCCTCAGGGGAGTGTTGGAAGGTGAAACCTTCAGTACAGTGTGCAGCGTATGAAGGATGCTCCAAATCTATGGTGGATGTTGAAATTTTAAACCTTCATTACAGTAGAAGACACAGTGCCGTGAATCCCCCTGGAAATACTTCCCCTCGCCCTGAGCACTCTCATCCCCTTGTCCCGTCACTTTCTGAGGTGGTCCAGGAAGTATCTTTCACGACTGTCTCTGTGAGAGGTAATAGGCAATATGGTGGTGAGTGCTGCAGTCCGGTGCTGTCCAGCAGAAAGCCACGCTTGGCAAAACATGCCGCCGTGTCTTACCTCCCTCATTCCCATGTCTGGCACCACGCGGCCTCTGGCTTTTCCCCGAAGTCAAAGCGAGCGTGCAGAGTACATGTGAATCGATTCAGGACACTGAGGCAGCACCACAGCCACTCAGGAAGAGGACACCAGAGCCGCTTCAGAAAGGAGCCAGGCCCGTGGGAGGTGTTCAATGTCAGGGCAGGGTTCTGAGGGGGATTAGTGTCAATGTGTCTTTTCCTGTAATTAATGTTTTAGTTTAAACACAGTATTTATCAATCATACCATGTATAGTAAACCTGTAAGGAACATTAATGTCTTCATCACCGTCGTATACAATGACAAGACACTAGGGATATACGAGCTCGCAGGGAGAAATCAAAGAAAAATGACTTTTGTGATGCAAGTTCTTAGAGAAAAAAGGAAGTGTAGAAAAATCAGCAATCAACTCAGAATCTAGGTTTGTTCTGTTGGTTTGGTTTCATCCATAAGTATGCGGAAGGTCTTCTGCCAGTTTATGCTCCGCACCACGGCAAAGCACAGCTGTGACCACCATTTCTGCAGAGCGACACTTGGGTGTTCCATTGTGTGGGGCCATTAAACAATTTTGGGGGTGATCTGAGTGTACTTTACAATCCTTTGAGTCTAGGGTGCTCTGCCCAGCAGCGTGGCCCTGCCCTCCGGGGAAGGCTATCCACAGAAGTCCTCCGTGTTAGCTTCTTTGGCCAGAAATGGGTAGCTTTTGTAGTTTTTCTTTCTTCCTTTCTTTCTTTCATTCTTTTTTTTGTTGCTACTTTAAACCAAATTTCTGATTATTTCTATTGCAACAATTACTGAGAGCACAATGACTGTATCAAAGGGTATGATCTTTTGATACAGCATAATCTTTGACTTTCCTTTGTTTTTTGCTTCTTTTATAGGTAAAAATTGTTACCTTTCAGCTGCAAATTGCATACATTTGAACACTAAGGAAGTGGAAATCTTTTTCATTTATTGCTCATTGGGTTTCTTTTTTCTTGTAAAGAATATCTATTCATGCCTATTGTTCATTTTTCTTTTGATAACATAATAGAATTTGGATCTTTATTTAAAGGCTGTGTCACGTTTCTTGCGAATTCCCTCAGGGTTCTTTTGAGAACTAAACGCTAGAGTTAAATACGGGTTTGGTGTAAACCGAGGTGTCATACGCGTGTCACTGCCTGCAGCGTTGGCTTTCTTCGTGAAGATGTGCTCGCAGTTTATGACGCAGAGTCCTTGCGCACTTAGAAGCTCGCGGCTGGGGCTCTGCTGGGTGGGCGGGGATTTTTGTCATCACGGCACATGAAAGACCTGTGCCCGGCGGGGGGTGCGGAGCCCCAGACGCAGACGCACTGAGTGGGCGAGTGAGCGCCTGCACAGATGGCAATTTTGTGCATCTTCCACTCAATGATGTCTCCATTTCATTCTCTGTTTTGCTGCAAAAGTTACCCATTCCTGGCCAACCAAGCTGGCACAGAGGACTTCTGTGGATATCCTTCCCCGGAGGGCAGGACCCGTGCTTCCTGGCAGAGCACTTGAGATTCACCCCAAAGGTGAATGGGGTCACGCAGAGTTGGGGCCAGTGCTGTGAGGTGCCGATCTTCATTTTGGGACTTGGAAGCCCATCGCTCAGAGCTGACCTTTCTTCATGGTAACGCTGCACCTCGCTAGTAACTCTGCCTCATTTACAAAAGTGAGAAACCTGCAGCAAGAAGCGTTCTCAGTGCAAGAAGGCTGTCAGAGACACAAGGCCCAAGTTACTGCTCTGGTTTAATACACCAGAGTTTCTAATTCCCGAACGCATGCCAGCCAGCCTCTTCCCACGCCTCGCTTCTTGCTCTGCTGGTGCCCCTGAGAATCAAATGTATGCAAAGTCTAAAAGGAAAACTGACAATAAGCCCTACCATCGATTCCCTCCTTGGTTGCCTTTTCGGGAGGAAGGTTTTGCATGGGGTTTATGATGGTGAGCGTGTTCTCAGACACGGACCTGCGCCCAGCTCCAAGATGCTTGGTGCCATCCTTTCCAGCGCCTCTGATCTGTTTTCTCCCTATCCTGTTTTATTTCTGGAGAGCCAGGGTGCTTTCCTAGGGATGCGCACCCAGCTGCAGGCTCCCTTCTAGACGGCTGTGCGCACCTCAGCTCTTACTAGGGATGCGCACCCAGCTGCAGGCTCCCTTCTAGACAGGCGTGCGCACCTTGACTCTTATTTAGGACTGGAGGTGAGTGACCACCTTCCAGAGCCTCGGTTTCTGTGTTTATGGAGCAGGTGCTAAAACCTCCCCTGTCACATCCATCACAGATGACCCTGGCCGTGGCTCTGGCCACTGAAGAGCTGTTGGCAAACATAGGGAGAGCAAGTGGAGATGTCCAGGGCGAATGCTTTTGGGTTCTGAAGGACAGAAAGAGAGATGCCTGCAATAACCCTTCCCGAAGTCACCCACTTGGGATGTATGGTCAGAGCCAGGCGTGTGTGCCTGTGTGTGTGCATACATCCACCTGCATGTGTGTGGGCCGGCCTCCCGCGGTGCTGGGCCGGGGTCCCTGAGAGGCACTGCCTTCGCGTCTGACTCTGGAGAGAGTTGTCCAGAGGGAGGGCCATGGGAGGGAAGGCAGAGAGGACACAGCCACCGCCCTGGGGCCCGGGGAAAGGCTGGGCCACGCAAGCCCTGCTCGAGCCCCCTCACGGTGTGGGGTGAGGTGTCACCCTGGCGAAGGGAGCAGTGGGGAGGGCAGGTTTACAGGCCTGGACTCACTCTCGGACCCTGCACATGCACGGCCCGCCCTCCTGTGCCCAGTGCCCACCCAGGGCCGGGTTCCAGCGTCCCCGGCAGTGCATCTGCCCAGACAGCACGGCCACCCTCTGCACACAGCTCAAGAACGGAGCTGCAGGGCGCCTCGTCTTCCCCTGCGAGGCAGCGTTTGGGCGGTGCTGCAGGAGCCTGCTGGGAGGTCCAGTCCCCGGCCAGCGCCCGGTCCCAGGCACTGTCCACTGTAGATTCAGTCACGTGGCTGAAGCGGTCCCCAGGCTCCCTCCCGTAGGCAGCGGGGCGGAAGTCTGAGTGGAGGGCAGAGGGTTGGCGGGACAGCGGGCAGCAGCCTTGCTCAGTGATGACCATGCCCTTGGCGGGGGCGCGTGCGCACTGCCAGAGCCATGGCTACCGTGCCCCGTTTACGTAACCTGTCACCCCGGGAACCAAGGAGGAGGGAGTCTGCAGCAGACAGCAGGACGGCAGGTCAGGAAAAGTATCTTCTGCTGTGATCACACCGAGGACGGCTGGTCAGTTTCGGCAGAGGGAATTCCAAATAGCGCCCGAAGTCCCGTGCTGCTCAAAGCCACAGACCCAGAAACCCCCGGAGGGGCGGAGGGAGTGGCGTGCTGCGTGTGTTCTGGGGACGGAAAGGTGATCACCCACTGGAGGCTTTCCCGGTGGCTTTCAAAGGGTGAGAGCTCGCCGTCTGCCCCAAAGCCCTGGTCACAGCCCAGTGCGAGGTGAGCCGGGCCAGGCCCACAGGACAGGCTGCTCCTCTTTTCTGAACCGTCCTCCCCCTCCGCCTCCCCATCCTCCTCCCCACCCCTCCCCCTTTCCCCTCCTCCCCTCCCCCCTTTCCCCCCCCTTCCCCTCCCACTCCTCTTCCTGCTCCCCTATTGGCCATGGCTGCCGCCAGGGCTTGCTGTGGGGAACAGGGAGCTGCTAGGGTTTCACACTGAGCACGAGGGCACCGTGTAACCTAACGTGTGGGTGCGAGGTGTGCCTCTGAAACTGGCACAGCGTGAGACGATGCTGTTACCTTTCTGTGGTTCTTGGCCCCAGGGCGGAATCCATCGTGTGTACCGGGGCACAGTGACAGGTCAGGGACGATGTAAGCAGAGCTGGGCCAGCAGCCTCGGGTCTGGAGGACCGGGGTCCCCTGAGCTCCCTGCCCGCCGGCTCTCCCTGGGCACTGGCACAGCGTCCCCTGCGCTCGCCTTGCTGGTTCTGACTTGGGCAGGGTGTGTCTCTTTGCAAAGGCACAGCGGGTCGCTCTGCAGCTGCGGGGTGGTGGCTCCCAAGTCAGAGGGAGCCCAGCGCGACTCTGCACCCCGCCCCCATCCTGCTGGCGGGCTTGGCCACGCGCTCTGTCCCACATCTGAGCGACTCAGCCGCAGCTCTGCAGAGGGACGTGCCCACCCAGCGTGGGCAGAGGAGCAGGGCCCGGGGCAGGCGACCAAGAGCCCCTGTGGCACACCGCCCACCCCGGGTGACCGTCTGCCAGCAAGGAGAAAGCGGGTGCTGCTCACGGGAGCCCCTCGCTGAGAGGACGCATAGCATCAGCTGAGAGCACCAGTCACTCCCGCTCACAAACAAATGGGACGAGGGCGTCCTGTACCCGGGCACCGGCGCCGCGGGAAGGTTTGCTTGGAAACACCTCCTTCATTCCTAGTCACAGACGGTTAGACTGTCTCAGAGACATCCATAGGCTGTTTTTAAAAAATTCGTACCTGTTTTTTTGTTTGCTGATGCAGCTCAGGCTGGCTTTAAACTCACTATGTAGCCCATGCTGGCCTCAACGTCACAGCAATCCTCCTGCCTCAGCCTCCAGAGAGTTGGGTTACAAAAATTCTTACATACTCATTGTACCTATTAATAAGGTTCAGTGTGCTGTTTCCATACTTGGGCACAGCAGGCGCTGATCAAACCCAACGACCCTTTATCCCCTTCCCAAGTGCTGGTGGTCGCTGCTCTGACTTCAGGCCCCTGTTTCTGGCTTCCGCATACTCAATGCTTGTCTCTCTGTGCCTGGATTGTTTCCCCAGTACCACCCCCTTTGCTGCAAGTGACAGGATTCGGTATTTCACTCCTCTTCATGGCCGAATAGTACTCCATTGTACAGATAGGTCGCATTCCTTCTCGGCTCAGCTGCTGGTGGGCACCAGCTGACTCCACATCTTGGTGTCCCAGCTGCGTGGAGAGGGAGGCAGTAAACACGGGGTGAAGGGCTCTTTGCGGAGGGCCTCACTCTCGGAGCGTAAGGGCCCCATGCGTCCCAGGCTTTGTCTGCAGTCGCCACAGCCAGCTGGTGCTCGCTGAAGCAGGAAGGCACTGGGGTGGGGGGGGGGCCCGAGGCCCAGTCCCTGCTTCCACTCCACAGGTGGGTCCTGGGGCAGCCAGGGCAGTGCTGGTCTGTGTCCAGGGTACCTCAGCTGCCTCTGCCACTGCTTCCTGTCTCTTCACTAGGGGAGGGGAGGCCACCGAGTCCACGAGCCCTAGAAATCGTCTGAGTGGGAGACAAAGTTTCCGAAAGGAAAACAGGGCCTGACACTGGATGGAAGATGGGGCCAAGGGACAGAACTCCAGGGTGCTCCCTGCTTGTTCCAGGACAGGGAGAGGTGCACACCTGCCCCCTGCCCCAGGAGTCCCAGGTATCACCCGACCTAAGCCAGGTGCGGAAGACAAAGACCTCCCGCCCTCCGTCCTTGTGTGGAGTCGCAG
>NW_004955823.1:0-889 GCF_000276665.1 Chinchilla lanigera
TTACTTAGGTAAGCTTCTAGACTCCTCAAGTTGACACAATTTATCAACTATAACACTAATATCAGTTAATGTCATTAACAACTTACCAACATAGAAAAGCTCAGGTCCTGATGGATTCATAGCTGAATTCGACAAGAAATTTAGAGAAGAATTAACACCACTTCTCAAAGTCTTTAATAAGATTGAATGGGAAGCAATTCACCCTAACTCATTCCCAGAGGCAAGTATTACCCTGACATCAAAACCAGAGAAAGATCCAACCAAACGGAGAACTACAGATCACACTCCCTAATGAACATAGATGCAAAAACTCTCAATAAAATACTAGCAAACAGAATTCAGCAAATCATCAATAAGATTATGAACAGTGACCAAGGGGAATTCAACTCAGGAATACAGAGATGGTTCCACATACACAAATCAATAAGTATAATATACCATAGCAACAGAGCCAAAGTCGAAAAACACATGTTCACCTCAATAGATGTAGAAAATGCTTTTGATAAAATCTAATGCTAATTAATGTTAAAAACCCTACAGAAAATCCAAATAGACCGTCTTTACCTCAATCTGATAAAAGCCATCTAAGACAAACCAATAGACAACATCATATTAAATGGAAAAAAAAACTGAAATCTTTCAATGTAAAATCAGAAACAAGACAAAGATGTCCACTATCACCATTTCTTTTCAATATAGTTCTGAAAATATTAACCAGAGCAATTGGACAAGAGAGAAATAAAAGAAATAAGGATAGGAAGATAACCTATCCTTCCTAAAGGAAGAAGTGAAATTATCATTATTCCCATATGACATGATACTCTATATAGAAGATCCCAGCTACTCCACCAAAAGTGTTCTATATTTAATAAGCAAATTCAGTAGTAAC
>NW_004955823.1:3443-5807 GCF_000276665.1 Chinchilla lanigera
TATTGATATTTAAAGAAGCCAGGGGTGGTGGAGCAGGTCTGTATTCCCAGCACCTGGGAGACTGAGGCAGAATGATTGATGTGAATTCATGGCCACCCTGAACCACATACCCAGCCCTATCTCTAAAAATAAAACAATGAAAAAAATGATGCATCACTGATCATTCAAGAGGACAACCCAGAAAGAATGGTTATCATCAACACTGAGATTCCATTGCAACCCAGAAAGAATGGCTATCATCAAGAAATCAACCAATAAGAAATGCTGGCCAGGATGTGGGGAAAAAGGGAAACTTTTCCATTGTTAGTGGAACCATAGACCAGTGCAACCACTGCAGAAATGAGTATGAAGAATCCTCAAAAAACTAAAACTAGAGGTTCCGCTCTACTCAGCTATTTCCCTTCTTTGTATATTCCCAAAAGAATTAAAACATCACATCACAGAGACATATGCACACCCATGTTATAGCAGCACAGTTTGTAATAGCTAAGTCTTGGAAAGATCCCAAATGTCTATCAACCAATGAATGGATAAAGATGAGGTTTTTTTAATACAGTAGAGTATTACTCAGCCATAAAGAAGGGTAAACTTAAAACATTTCTAAGTAAATGGATGAAACTTGAGGCCACACTCTTAAGTGAAATAAATCAGACACACATGCTTAAATAATACATTGTTTATCTGGTGTGGGGAACCAAAAGTATAAATAAGAACCAAAAAGTATAATAGATATTGCAAAATAGGATGAAAATTTTCAAATTGAAAGGGGAACAAGGGAGGAGGGAGAGGAATGGAAGGAAGGGACAAGAACACAAAGGCGAATAGAAGGAAAAAATCAAGGATTTTTGGAAACAAAGATTTTTTTAAAATAAAAAGGTGATGAGAAGTTGAACCAAAGGGAAAGGATTGAGGAAAAAGAAGAACCAAGAAGTATCATGTACAGGTACACATTCACTATGGTGTATGCACTCATTATGTATATTTAAAGTGTAGCAATAAGATTAATTAAAAAGCAAAACAAAATACAAAACAAAAAAACATGAAGACTATATCCAACAACTGTAGAATATTCTTTTTTAGAGCACATTCATATGGTAATTTGTCCACTAAAAAAGAAATTAAACAAGTCTCAATATTTTTAAAATAATTGAAATCATACAGAGTACACCCTTTGACCACAACAACAATATATAGATCAATATTAATAAAATTATAATAAAACATCTAAAACATTCCAGTATCCAAAATATAAATGCCAGCTTTCTAGATGCTTCCTGTATCAAGACAAAAATCACAAGACAAATTTGAAAATATATTGAACTGAATGAAAATGAAAATACAACAAATGTTTGTAACAACTTTATTTGAATAGTAAAAACCTAGATTGTCAATTAGTTCATGTCACTCATAGCTGCTTTGATACACAAAGTATACTATATCCATATGGTAAATGCTACTGAAAATAAAAAATCTGCATAGTAAAACTAAAAACTTTCTTTAAAAAATAGTTTTACAATATGAAGAAATTGAAAAAATGAAATGAGAAATTTTAACATTATATGATACTATTTTCCAAAATTAAAATATAACATCGTTCATTTTCATACAAGTATTATATTCCATACAAATATAGTGAGGAAGTTCTGTGGTACTTAAAAGCTTGGTTCTAATATTCCATAGATTATTTAAAGAAATTTACAAAATTTTACCAAAGAACATTAAAAATAAATAAAATCATTGCTTTTGTGAATAACAAGTCTCAATGCTTATATAGGTCAGTTCTGCTCAAATTAAATTATTAATAAAATCCATTCACATTAAATTCTAAACAGGTTTGTTTTGTTGACCCTTAAAATTTGACTTGAAAATTTATATATAAATACAAAGATTGGCCAAAACATTCCTGGAGAGGAAAAATATCAACTTTTGTTACATAAAGATAGTAAGTCAGACAGTGTGTATCTTTTTTTTCAGTGTGTATCTTAGTCCATAATTAAACATGTATAAGGAATCTTTGTGTGTGACAGAGTTGTCATTACAGAGAAATTGTACGCAATAAATAATACTGTAAAATAAAACACTGTGCAAATTTTGTTCTTTGATAGGCCAAATTTTTAAAGAAAATTAATATAATTTTCAAATGAAATTGTTGGACAAAACATTTATAACTTGGAGAAGGAAGTAATGTTCTACATAAGATATAAAAATTTGGACTCATAAGGTTTTTCCAACATGACTTCACTAAGCTTTTAAACTTGTACATGTAAAAATCAACTCTAAAAAAAAAGGCACGCCACAATGGGCCTTTGAAGTTCACATCACTGGAGAAAGTGGCACAAAACATAAATTTATAAAATATATACC
>NW_004955823.1:7823-12158 GCF_000276665.1 Chinchilla lanigera
CTTTTATTTACATACAAATCTAAACAATGTTTGTTTATTTGTATCTATGTATATATTGGTATAGGCAGATACATACATACATATATACACACACATTTACACACATAGGAAGAAAGTATGGGAAAGCCCTACCTCTACCATGAAAAGAGTACAGCATGAACAGCACATGCTAGAGGTAAAATAAGTACAAATTTTGGGAGGAGAAGGAAAACTCTAGACCAGAATTTGCTGAGATCTGCATTAAGTCCCAGTGAAAGGTCAGTGGCAAGTTTTTAAAGAAAGCATAAAGTGAAAAGCCCTCAATTGTACTTTAACTGAAAGACAGGTTTGACTTCTTTGGAAAGCAGAACCTTAAGAAGCTCTGGCATAGGACATTAGCTTCTGCCATGCAGTGCTCAGACGGAGATCCAAGAAAAGGAGAATATAGAGGGCAACAAGGCAGAAAAGAGTGGCCTGTAGACTCAGGGGCAGTTTTTTACCTGTGAAGCCTAAAAATGCTTGCTGTCCTCAAAGCTTTTCTTCTTACTCAGATCTCAAAGAGAACTGTACTAGTGAAGGAACAAGCAATATATATTAAATGTCTGCAAGAGATTCCAAAAAACAAATGGAAGTTTCTCCCTTTCTGATGTAATTATCCAAGGCATAGGAATATTGGGATTTGAAAAGTATTTCTGCCACTTATAAAAGATGAGACTTCTCTGCGTCCAACAAGGTGATTCCAGTTTTGCCATCTTCTGACCAACAGAAAGAGGTAAAAAGATGGAAAGAGTTTGCCCAAATCCTTTGAAATGAAGACCTTATACCTATTCCATTTACACTTCACTGACCATAATGAAATGGTCAGTGACCTGACCTCACCTACCCACACAGAGGGTGGATAATTTATTCACCAGCTGGACTGACATATGCCAAGAAAAACTGTACAATTATCAAACAATAGAAAAAAATGTTGAGGAATGATAAGAACTTTAACACAAACAGCAGCTATCATACTTAAAATGGATTTAAAAGATAAAATATCTCTAGGACAATTGGTGGAGATAAAGAAGGAAAATATATTATACACCATAATGACCTCAGACAGTTTATAATGTGTGGTGACTACTGCCAATGGAAAAAATAAGTAAATTAAAACTTCAAAATAAATTTTCTGTATTAAAATTTTACACTACTCCTTTCTTTTTAAATTAATTAATTTTACTGGTACATTTGTGATGGACATAATGATCACATTTATCATAGGGAACTTGTACAAGTGCATGTGATATCTTCATTCTTCTTTGTTTTCATTCTATTTCCCTCCCTTCAACCTCTCTTCCCCTCCTTATTTACAAAAAGCTTTATCTCAAGGCGCATCCATTTACCTACAAATGTCGCAAGTTTATCCTTATTTATGACTGAGTAGTACTCCATCATATTAAAAAAAAAAACACATATACATCTTCTTTATCCATTGATCAGTTTATGGACATTTGGGCTGTTTCAGAGATTTAGTTATCAAAAATTGTGCTGCTATAAACATGGGTGTGCATACAACACTGTGGTATGGGGAATACTGAATAAAATGGAACCTCTAGTTTTAGGTTTTTTGAGGAATCTACACACTGATTTCCACAGTGGATGCACCAGTCTACACTACCATCAACAGTGGAGAAGGGCTCCTTTTCCCCATATCCTTGGAATATCAGTGTTGTTTTAACTTGTATCTCTCTAGTGACCAATGTATATTGGTATAAGGATGCTGAACACTTTTCATATATTTTTTGCCATTTCCACTTCTTCACCTTGGAAGTGTCTTCTCATTCTAGATGTCCATTTTTGGATTGGGTCTTTAAATATGGGAGTGTGATTTTTGTTTTTTAGTTCTTTGTGTGTTCTCAATAGTAATCCTTTGTCTGAGGGACAGCTGGCAAACATTTTTTCCCACACTGTGGGTTGCCTCTTCACTCTGTTGGTGGTTTCATTTGCAGTGCAAAAGCTTTTTAAGAAAATGAGGTCTTAGTTTTTGATTCTTTGTAATATTTCCTGGGTTATCAGGGTTTTATTCATAAAGTCTTTGCTGACACCTATGTCTTGAAGAGTTCTACCAGGTCTAGTTTCCAGCAGATTTAGTGTTTCTGCTTTAATATTTAGATCTTTGATCCATTTTGATTTTAGTTTAGTGCAGGGTGAAAGGTATGGACTTACTTTTAATCTTCAGCATATAGAAAGCCAGTTTCTCTAGCATCATTTATTGAAGAGGCTATCTTTCTTCCAGTGAAGGTGTTTGGTGCCTTTGTCAAAAATAAAGCAGAATGTGGTTGGAGTTATTTCTGCATTTTACAATTTGTTCAAATTATCCTTGGGTCTGTTTTACTGCCAGTACCATGTTGTTTTTATCACAGTAGCTTTGTAATATAATTTCTTGGTTTTTCTCCAGTACCGGGAACCGAACTCACGACCTTGTGCTTGCCAGGCAGGCGGTTTGCCGCTGAGCTAAATCCCCAGCCCCCTGTAATATAATTTCAGCTCATGGTTGGTGATATTCCTGCCTTGCCTTTCTTGCCCAGAATTGCTTTTGCTATCCTGGGTACCTTCATATTCCAAATGAATTTTAGGATTGTTTTCTTTAATTCTGTGAGATATGCTGTTGGTACTTTAATCAGGATTGAATGAAATCTGCACAGCAATTTTGGGAGTATGGCTGTGTTCAATATATTGACTCTTCTAACCCAAAAGAAGTGATACCTTTCCATTTTCTGATATCCTGTTAATTTTCCCTTTTTTTTTTTTTGAGTACTGTAATTTTCAAGGTAAAGATCTTTGCTTCCTTCATTAGATTGAATCCAAGTGTTCCATTTTTTTATTGACATTTTGAAAGGTGTGGTTTCACTAGTTTTTCTCTCAGTAAATTTGTTACTTGTGTATAGGAATGCTATTGAGTTTTGAATGTTAACTTTGTGTCCAGCTATGTGACTGAATTTGGTTGTTAAATCTAGAATTCTTTTGTGGAGTTTCGGGGATTAAGAGTATCATGTCATCCACAAATAATGATAATTTAAATTCTTCCTTTCTTGTCCTTATTCCTTTTATTTCTTTCTCTTTTCTAATTGCCCTGGCTAATGTTTCCAGAAATATATTGAACAGGAGTGGTGACAGTGGATATCTTCATCTTATTCCTGATTTTAGGGTGAAAGCATTTTGTTTTTGATCATTTAGCATGATGTTGGCTGTTGGTTTGTTATAGATGGATTTTATTGAGATAAAGACTGTTCCAATATTTGGTAAAGTTTTTATCATGAATGGGTGTTGAACTTTGTCAAATGCTGTTTTGAATTTGTTGAGATGCTGGTGTGGTTTTTCCATTGGCTCCATTAATATGGTGTATTACATTTATTGATTTGTGTATGTTGAACCACCTCTTCATCTTTGGAATAAATCTCACTTGGTCGTGGTGTATAGTCTTCATGATGATTTGCTGTGTTCTCTTTGCCAGTATCCTGCTGAGGATTTTTACATCTGTATTCATGAGGGAGATTGGCCTTAGTTCTCTTTTTTGGTTGCATCTTTCTCTGAATTTGGTACCAGGGAAATGCTTGCTTCCAGGAATGACTTTGGGACTTGCTTCCTTTTCAATTTCATTAAGGAGAATGAGCAGTAGTGGCATTAGATCTCCTCCAAAATTCTTGGGAAATTCAAGAGTGAATTCAGGACCTAGGCTTTTCTTTGTTGGCAGGATTTTTATTACATCTTTAATCTATGGACTGCATTGAGTTATTTAGAATTTTTATATCTTCTTGATTCAACTTTGGTTATTGATATGTATATAGGAATCTGTCCATTTCTTCTGTATTTTCATCTTATTTGAATACAGTTTTATTGGTGATCTTTTGGATTTCTGCAGGATATATTGTAATTTCACTCTTTTCATCCTTAATTGCATGGGTTTGAGCCTTTTCTTTTCTTTAGATAAGGTTAGCTAGGGGTTGTCAATTTTATTTAATTGTTCAAAGAATAAATTCATCAATTCATTGATTCTTTGTATTGTTTTCCTAGTCCTAATTGCATTGATTGCTGCTCTGATCTTTATAATTTACTCCTTTGTATAAACTTTGAGATTGATTTTTTCTTCATTTTCTAGATGTTTGAAGTTCAAAATTAAGTTGTTTGTTTGATCTCACTGTTTTTCTAATGTGGGAATTCACCAGTATAATTTTTCCTGTTAGGATTGATTTTATTGTTTCCCATAAGTTCCACTATTTTGCTTTGGAATTATTATTTAATTATACAAACTGTTGAATTTCTCCTTTAATTTCATATATGACCCATTTGGTTGTTCAGGGGGTTGCCATTTAA
>NW_004955823.1:12258-23216 GCF_000276665.1 Chinchilla lanigera
GGTGAGAGGCAAAGGCAAGAAAACAAGGAAATATGAAAGGGTCCTTGACCCTGGCTGCTGCATGTGGCTGAGAGCAACCCCAGAGACTTCACCCAAACGTGGGCCCAGCATGTAGTCCTGCCCAACTGTCCATTCCAAATAACAGCAGAGGGCAGCCAGGAAAGAAAACCTGCAACTTTGATCAGAGGCTATCAGCAAATGCAGGGACAGGGCCCCACGACCATAGCGCGCAGAAAGCGGGTCAAGCACAAAGGGAACTTTACTCGGGTTACCATTAGTTGGCGCTTCGGAATCCTTGGCTGGGTTAGATAGTGAAGAACAACGGACAGGCCCGAAAAGCCTCTCACTTTCTCAGGTACCAATGAAACGACTCAGGTATTAGGAAAACTCAAGGAGATGTGACATTATCAAAAGAAAGGTGGAGATATATGAAATAACTGGCAAAGAAGTCAGAATAATCCTCCCTAAAGAAGTTCAGAGATCTTTAAAAAAATATATAGACAGAAAATGAAATGAAATTTGCAAAATAACTCAGGAGCAAAATGAAATATTTGACAAAGAAATAGACACAAAAAAATCGTAGTGACAAAGAACCCAATACTTTAACTGAAAAATTAAAGAAAAAGCTTTAATGACAGACCTGATCACACAGAAGCATTATAAACTTAAAAATATAAAACCTTTAAAATTAGCCACAGAGGTAAAATAAATAGATAAAAGGAAGAAGGCATATTATAGGATATCATCATACAAACTAACTTTTATATAAGAGTTCCTGAAGGACAAGAGAAATAAAAAGGTATATGAAGGCATATTTAGGAAAATAATGGCTGAAAATTTCCAGAATCTAGAAAAAATGTTAACATGTAGTACAAAGTGTTTAGTTTTCCAATGAAATTCAGCCCAAAGAGGAGCTCACCAAGATATATCACAATCAAACAACAAAAATCAAATACAGAGGAAAAAATACTGAAAGCAATGAGACATAAGAAACATATCACACTTAAGAAAGTCCTCATCTGTCAGCTGGTAAACTTGTCAGCAAAAACCTTGCAGAACCGAAGACAGTAAGGTGATATACTACAAGTGTTAAAAGGAAATTACTATCCACCAAAAATTAATATTGTTATAATCTCCATACTTCTCAAAGCAATCCGCACATTCAATACAATCCCTATCAAATTTCTAATGTCATTTTTTAAGAAATAGAACAATACTTAAATTGGTACTGACTCATAAAGAACCTGAATGGCCACAGCAAACTTGAGTGAAAATAAAGCTGGAACAATTTCACTCCCAATTTCAAAAGTGATTGTAATCAAAACAGCATGGTACTGGCACAAAAACAGACACTCTGGGCAATGGACAGAAAACCGAGAAATAAAACTCCATATTTATACTCAAATTCTGACAGTGGAGAAAGGACTGAGTCTACAGGCCACTCTTTTCTGCACACACATTGGAGAAAGGACTATGTCTTCAACACACTGTTGGAAAAACTGCCCATACATGGAAGAAAGAAATTAGATGCTTATCTCTCAACATATATATCAACTCAAAATGGATTAAAGACTCATTATTTAAGTTCTGATACTGTGAAATTACTAGGAGAAAATATGAAGGATAATTTTCCATTCTACTGGTCTACTATATCAAACAATAGCGAAAAACATTGACAAATAAGATGCCATCAGATTAAAAACCTATACTGCAAAGGAAACAATTAAAAAATGAAGTTAAGCTTTAGAATATCTTTTCTAAAAAGACTACATCAAGATGGATTGAATGAGCGATCTTCAAGGCTTTGTAAGAAGAAAAAATAAGCTTCAGAACAATACTTTTATTTACATACAAATCTAAACAATGTTTGTTTATTTGTATCTAATATATTGACTCTTCTAACCCAAAAGAAGTGATACCTTTCCATTTTCTGATATCCTCTTAATTTTCCCTTTTTTTGAGTACTATAATTTTCAAGGTAAAGATCTTTACTTCCTTCATTAGATTGAATCCTAAGTGTTCCATTTTTTTATTGACATTTTGAAAGGTGTGGTTTCACTGGTTTTTCTCCCAGTGAATTTGTTATTTGTGTATAGGAATGCTATTGAGTTTTGAATGTTAACTTTGTGTCCAGCTGACTGTTTGATCTCACTGTTTTTCTAATGTGGGAATTCACCAGTATAATTTTTCCTGTTAGGATTGATTTTATTGTTTCCCATAAGTTCCACTATGTTGCTTTGGAATTATTATTTAATTATACAAACTGTTGAATTTCTCCTTTAATTTCATATATGACCCATTTGGTTGTTCAGGGGGTTGCCATTTAATTTCCCTCTGTTTGTGTATTTTTGTGGTTTCACTTGCCTTTGATTTACTTTGATTTACATTTACTTAAGTATGTTCTATGAGTTACTATGTGGGCTATTTTGCAAAAAGTCTCATGCATAGGTAAAAATGTGTATTCTGATGCTTGGAATTGGAACACTGTAGGCATTTACTAAGTCCATTTGTTTACAGATTCTGATAGCTCATTTTTTTTTTGTCTGGTTGATCTGTTTGGGGTGTTGTGACAGTGGGGAGTTGAGGTTCCCCGTTACAATTGTGTTACTGCTTATTTGAGTCTTCATATCTGTTAATGTTTCTTTTATATAGTTGGGTGTGCAGGTATTTGGTGCATATATATTTACCATTGTTACCTCTTCCTCTTGGAGTTTTTCCTTAACAAGTATGCAGTGACTTTCTTTGCCGCTCTTTACCACTCTTGGCTTAAAGTTGTCTACAAACAGAATATCAATCCCTGCTTTTTATCCAGGTCCCTGTTGCATAAAGTATTGTTTTCCACCCTTTTTGAATTAAATGTGTTTCTTGTATGTAGCTTATTGGTGGATCTTGTTTCTTGATCCAGTCTTCCAGCCTGTTTCTTCATCAGTGAATTGAGACCATTTATATTGATAGTTATAGCTGATATGTATTGGATCATTCTTGTCATATTATTTTCTTCTTATTGGTTCACATCTTTCCCCACTGTTTAACTGTTCACCTTGCCTGGTGTATTCTTTCTGTTGGTGCTCATGGAATTGTAGCCTTCCTTATCTCTTTCTAGAATATCCTTCCTACATTTTGGAGTGCTCGCATGGTAGTCATAAATTTCATCAGCTGTTCTTTGTCATAGAAGTATCCAATTTCTACATTGATTTTGAAAGATAATTTTGTGGGGTACTTCAGTCTGCATTGGACTGCTTTGTTTTAGGGCTCAAAACACTTCACTCCCTATCTCCTTGACTTAAGCTTTGTGCTGAGAAATTTGCTGTTCTACTCCTTTCTTAATCTGATCCAAAACTGAAAATGTTAATAGCATCCAATTACATAACAAAGTTGAAAAAATAAAATTAAGATGAATTCAATCATTTTGGAATCAAAATTCATGTAGATATTATTCAATTTACAGTGGGAATTATATCCCGTAAACCTATAAGTTGAAAATATTGTAAGTCAAAAATTTATTTAATATACATAACTTACCAAACATCATAGTTTAGTCTAGTCTGCCTTAAACTTGCTCCAAACATGTAACAGGAAACTATAGTTGGTCAAAAGAGCACAAAGCCTATATTATAAAGTACTGAATATCTCATGTACACAAAGCAATGAACATTTAGTAGACATGATGGAATGTGAAGGGATAAAACACAGTGTCAAAAATTGTGGGCAACACAATACACTACAGAGTATGAGCTCTTTACTCTGGCTAACTGGGAGCTGCAGATCATTGCTGCTGCCCTGTGTATTAAAAGAATATTATACCACATGACAGTAGCTGGGAAAATATCAAAATTCAAAATCTGAAGAACCATTGCCATTGAATGCATGTTACTTTCACACTGTGGTAAAGTCAGAAATCTTAAGTTTAACTACTATAAGTTCAAAAACAGATGTTTACTTGATTTGATTAATCTCTCAGCCTCCCAATCCCAAAATATAACAACTTTTGTATTTATTTCTTCATTTACATGGACATGAATTTGTAAAGCATTAAATCCACTTAAGTCATGGTTATTCCACATGCCAAAATTTAGCTAGGGAAAATCCTAGCCAGTTTTTCCTGTCTTTAGCTTTCACAGTTCTCCCAAAAGAGTTCCACTGTGTTCACAAATGCACACAGATGATGTTGGTTAACTTATCTGACAATCAGACAGCCCAGTAGACAGGCAACTTGATTTAATAAAATGCAAGACTTGTGGAACACATCCTGGTTACAATTATTAGACAGAGAAATCAACGTGATTTCCTTTATCCTTATAAGATTTTATTATCTGGATTTCACCTAGTTCAAATGATCAGGTGGGCAAAAGAGCTTCAGAAAGTCTACAATTGTGTGAAATCAAGTTCAGCAACAGAATATTGAAAATAGGCAAAAGGAAAGCAATTTGTACAGGCATATCCACAATCTGATTTTTGTTTTGGTTTTGGTTTGGTTTTTTTCAGACAACAAAACTCAATTCAAAGATGTAGATTTGCTTATCCAAAGTACATAGCTAATTACATCAGAAGGATATCTCCAAGGACTTTTAGGAAGTAACTCCATGTGCTCATTCTTACAAATCACTTATTATTTGCTCTAGCATTTTTCTTTTTTGGTGTAGATTCATATCACTATGTTTAAGCTGCTCCCTTGTATACTTTATTACAAATTCACTCTTAATAAATAAAAATGTTCTATATCCTTTGGGGCAGTTACTTTACCTAACAATAGTTGACTCATGGGAAAATTTAATCTAGCATGGGAGAATGTACTAGAGAATATGAGGTTTAGTTCAACATTAAAAATAAATATTGTGATGAGTTTTCCTTGAATCCTAGAGACAGCCTGGAAAGTTAGAAATTGTTGTCTAGGGTCTAGGGAAGGAGTTGGCTCTAATTTCCTAAGAGTTCTTCTTTCCCTGGTGGTTGAAACTGCCTCAGATTCTAGATGTCATATCAGAAATGAAGTCATTGACATTGACTTGGCCAGCAAAGGACATACTTGAACTTTCCTAGGCATAAGTTTCATTTCTGCTGGCTGATGGCCCTGGAAACTGCGGCTCACACAGCAGGACTTCTGGGCCTTCAGGCAGTCTGGATGGACAAAGCAGTACCTACCAGTTTACCTTTAGAGTCTCTTTTTGGTCTTTTGCTAGGCAAATCTCCACACTTTTCCTGGACATTATTCCAGGACAGACAACATTCTAGATGATATCAGTCACTTATATTTGATTACAAATTTATTTTTATATGTTCTTGTTTAAGGGAATTTAAGGGAAAATTCAAGGTCAGCATGTCCTTGGTGACCAGCAAGGCATACTCCAGAAAGTGAAAAATATCTGAGGCCAGGGACATAAAGCTATAGAATGGAATTGAACTAAATTGAATTTAGCAAGATATATTGACATAAATTATTGTATGAAACTATTGTCTCATAGATTGATCGAATTCTAGTGATGGATTTTATATATATTTATGCAACCTAGTTGTGAGACAGCTTAACAGTTTGAATATTGCATGGAAATACATTAGTATAAATATTTTTAGTTTTTGTTCTTTGTGAAAACTGAGCAGTCATCTCATTAGTAATTTACATATTAGATCACCAAAATTTCTTGATAATTATAATCATATACACAAAATTATTAGAAGCCTTGTAAGGTTTATTTAATAATCTATATTTTCTGTAAAGAAATTAAGAGTCTTTCAATCCTGTGTGCAGTAAGGGAATGAAATCTAAGTCCAGCTCAACATGATTCAAGAATTTGACACCATTCAGTCTATTTTCTTAAGGCACTGCACTTTGCACTGGATTTTTCATAAATTTCCTAAATCGCTCAGAAGATGTTCCGGAGCAGGTATCAGGTCAGCTCATTCTGACAATGAGACGGAATCACTTCCTATTTCATTTACCTGTCTTCAGTGGGTCTCTCATTTAACTCCAAGTAATACCCAGGTCCTCACTAATGCTAGAGTAAACTGATCTGCTCTGACTTCCTGACCCCTGCCACCACTGCCCTGTCACTACTTTATATGCACAAGTGTCACTCCATTGTCCATGAACACATTATGTAGTATGTTCCTAACCCACAGCCTTTATTTTGTCCTTTATTGAGGGACCCCAAGTCCTCCAACAGCCTGCTGGGCAGCATCGCACCCCTGTAATTTGTGCTCAATTCTTATATTTTAATACAGCACATCTCATACAATATAATACAGCACATCTCATACAATACAGTACACCGCACCATAGTCTTTATCCTGCTATAATTTTTCATTTTTATATCACTTGTTAATTTTTAACATATGCTATATTTTATTGTACATATTTACCTTGCTAGAATGTAGATTTCAAGAGGCACCAGCATTGTTTTGTACCCCAGTGTACCCCAATGATCCAGAAGAGTCAAGAGAGCAACATAGTTACTCAAGAAATATGTGTTGGTTGAGTGACATTGAAAAAAACCTTTCTATATTTCCTCTCTTAACACTCCTACTATTAGTGTGTATCTCTATTCATCTATAGCCTTCATTGTGTTCAATAGACTTCTGAACTGTTTCTTTCATTTTTTTATTTTAAAAAGAATAAAAAACATTAAAATGATAGAATATTTCAAAGCAATATAATAGGAATCAATAATGGTTGTTATATTGCACACTATTATGTTTAAAGTAGTTGTTCAGATTACCAGATATAAGCATGCAAAATTGGTCAAAAAATTAAGCATTATCTGTTCCTTTCAATAAATGATCAATATTTACTATGGGAGTATGAACATGAACAAAACCAATAAAGTACTATATTGTGTGGAAATATGTAGTCAACTAAACAAAACAATGAAATAATATGAAAGTTATGTGGGAAACTAAACTAGGGAAAGCCACAATAGAATATAGCAATAAAGTTTCAGCAAAGACACAAAAGAAGGAAGGAAGCATGCCACTGATATTTGGAGGAAGGTCATGCTACCAAATATAAAAGGTCTTAGAAGAAAGACATGTTCACTCAAAGACACAGGAGGGCACCGTGGCTGGAATGTGATTATCATAAGTGATGAGAGTCAGGAGATGTAAGAGCACGCAGGTTACAAGGTTCTGGTGAGCCTGGGTTTTGTTTCATGGTGATAGAAACCACTGGAAGAGCAGGGACAAGGAAATCACAGGATCAGTTTGATATTCTCTTTATTACTTGACTTGTTTAACACAATGTTTATTTTTGTAATTTTTCCAAAAGTCAATAAAGCTATGTAGTATAAAGTGAAGAGTCCTAAAGTAACTGCATATAGGGAGGTGTGTGCCAATAATGAAATGCTTTCATCATTAAACAGTTATAACCATTAACATTTATTTTGGTTTTCTACCATGCTACTGTATTAGAATCTGATAAATAATGGGATCTTTTTCTTTCGTTTTTTTTCTGCAGAGTATTAAATCCAGGGCCTCACATATGCTAAAGCAGTGTTCTACCACTGAGTAATATGCCCAGCCCCTAGATAATTTTCAGGTGATGAGTAATTATTTTTTATTTATTTATTTATTATTTTAAACAGAATATTTAAAAAATGAACAATAGCAAAATACAAACCAAACAAAGCAAGGACATAAAGAATGATACAGGTTTCAAACCAAATGATAGGAATTAACAGTGGCTGTTATATTACATATAGTTATTTTCAACTAAATTGCTCAGATTACCAGATGGAAGAATGGAAGATTGATCAAACCACTGTCTAGTGAAAATCTGCATAGTCTCTAATTTTTTTTAATTATTATTTTCTCATTCTTGTTAATGGTTCAGTGATTATTTTTAACAAAATTCCTACTTTCAATGAATCTTCATAGTAGTGAGTGTAAATACAATAAAAGTCAATTCAATGGCTACCACATGAAGAGGGGATGTTTAAGAGGGTAACAGTATTGAGGGGAAGAGGTGCAGGCGCAATGCAAAGCGCAATTTAGTACAGGACAGTCAGGGCGCTGACGGCCAAGGAAGGCCCTCTCTTCACAGTGACATTAGAGCAGGGGATGATGCAACAGTACACGTAGACACTTGTGGGAGGAGCATCTCAGGTCACTAGAACAAAAGATTCCCATGTTTAGGGTCATTTCTCCTCCTACTCACATATCTCCCAACACTGAATTTTTCATAGTGACAGTTTGTGAGCTTTATAAAAAGTTTAATAAGGCTTTATTTTATTTTTTTATTTGTAAGTAAAAATTTGAGCCAGACTTTGAAAGATGCTCTAGCGCAGTGTGGAGAAACTTTTAGAGCTTTCAGTGATAGAAACACCCCAGTGCGGCATGTGCCATAGGTTCCCCCCACTGCGCTAGGGACTGTTTTTGTACGAGGTGAGGTCATCAGTTCGTGAAGAATCACATACATAGATCAAAATGGAGAAATATGGACATTTTCCTAGATAAATTCTTTTCAATATTTTAAAAGCATAGAGGCCATGTATATTTGTGGTGTTAGGAAATATGTTGTGGTAAATTTTTTCCTGAGAAGATACTAACTAACTGATGTATTGCTCACTTACTACATGCGAAGAATTTTCTATACTCACACAATCTAACATGGTATCCACTAGTTGCATGTGGCTATTTAAATATAATTTTAAAAGCCAAGAATATCAGTGCCTGTCTCTAATCCCAGAACTCTCTGACCCTGAGGCACAGAGATTTTCAACTTGAGCTCAACCCAGACAGTGTAGCAATTTAGCAAGGACCTGTCTCAAAATTAAAATATGTCTCTATCTACATATCTATATAAAATTTAAAAGTACATAATAGTATGGTTTGTTTCCTTATTAGCAACGTTATGTTCAATAACTAAATTGACTAAAAGTTAATCTCATCATCTCACAAAGTTCTATGTTATATTATCCATCCAAATTACCATGAAGCACATTTATTAGTATCATCCTTAATTTGTCAATGAAGAAAATGAGGCAGAGAGATTATATCTTTCCTAATATACATCATTCACAGACTAAAACTACCCACCTGTCTTCTAGAAATCAAATGTCAATACTTAGTTACTCTTATTAAATTGCACCTGAATTTGAGGATGTTAACATTATAAAGGCTGGGTGTGGTGGTACACACTTGTAATCCCAGCACTCAGGAGGCTGAGGCAGGAAAAATGCTCCAAGTTTGAGGCCAACTTGGGCTACATAGTGAATTCAAGGCCAGCCTAGAATACATAGAGAAACACTGCCTCAGTAGAAAAAAAAAAAATATTATGAAACACAGTGTTAAAACTTCTCAGACGTAATACAAGATCACCTCTGCTTTTGCTTTGTTTTGATTCAGCTTTAGTATAATGTCTGCCCGAGGAGCACAAGCGTGCAGTGGAATGTTACTGTAATAAGAGGCGAATATGCTGCATTAAACTCTCACACTGGGCAGTAACTGGAGGTGACACTGCAGATGTTCTCTAAAATGCTTTTTGTTATCTATGTATGCTGTGGGCTTTTTAATTATAAACTGGTAGCATCTTCTCTCTTGATTTTCTGGTGACATGAGAGATTTATAGCTAGGAACAGATATTCCACACTCATGAGGACGGCTATGAAGGAGTTAGGGGCACAGTGGAATTGCTAAATTTGCTCTTTATGGGGGACTTTAGAACCTTTGTTATTAGATACTGGGAGGAGTTGATGGTCTCTGTGGGTCAAATTAATAGCTTTCCTTGCTGAATTGTACTTGAATTTGAGGATGTGCTGAATACCTTTCCTTGCTGAGTTGTGCCAATGTTTTATACTCGTCTGTCCAAAACATGTTGGCTCCAGAACTCTCTCTCTCTCATGATAACTGCTTACCCCATTTCTAACCACTCTTACACAACCTTAAATTCACAATTCACAGTTCACTAGTGAAAAAGTTAACATGTACTAATTGGAGACTGTTTTAACCCTATACAGAAAAATGGCTTAATATGTAAAATTTAAATCCAGAAAATGTCTGATAAACCCAGGAATTTCCAAAAGATCCTCATACATTGCTATTTTTTTTCTTTTTTTTTTAAATTGGACTTTATTCATTGAGAAAATGTAAGCTTTTGGTGCATTTATAGGAAGTCTGTCCTATCTATAGTGTTTTGAATTTAGACCAATTGTAAGGTAGAATTACAGAACAAAGAAGCTAGGAAAACAGAACTTTCTGAACTCTAGAAAACCATCAAAAATGGAAACCTATTTCATCTCACTTTTAAACATTTAATTTACCTTCTCAAAACATAAATATTAACCATGAAGTATAAAATTCAGCACTTGTTGCTTGAGGCAGGAGCATGTAAAAATGAGACTATTTTAAATTCTACCATCAATTAGACTATAATCTAATAGAAGAGATAAATACAACTTTTTAGAAAAATGTTCTTAAGTAAAGGAAAATCACTTTATAGACTCACTGAGAAGATTACATTGAAGACTGCCCCAGACAGAAGGGTATGATTTTAACAGGTTGTAAAGAGGAAAAGATATTTTAAGGGTAGTGTGTCAGGAAAAATTGAACTAAAATGAGTAGTTGGACATGGCTATTATACAGTTTAGGACTGGAAAACTCACTTAAGGTGATTCGATCCTGTAGATTTTGAGAACATAAGACAGATAAAACTGGTTGACTGCCCTCTCTTGCATGACCCCAATGATCTTTAACCCCACCTTCAGGCCCAAGGTTAAGTTCAGAGGTCCTATACCAGTAACAGAGCTTTATTTCTTCGTAATTAGGGGTTGGTTCAGGAGAACCACATGATCAATTCCATGGGAGGGTGATCTATTGTGAGCCTTTTGGCTAATAGCACTTCACTCCTAAACATTAGAAGAAATGGGTTCTAGTCATCTAAAGTTAGATCTACATGTGACATGTAAAACTTCTATACTCTTTCATCATCAGCCTGAAAATGAACCCAATGAGAAAAGACAGAAAGAGAGAGA
>NW_004955824.1:0-1848 GCF_000276665.1 Chinchilla lanigera
GCTCCCGGAGAACTCGCTGCCTCCTACTCCAGGTTTCATGTCTTTCTTCTCTCATGCCTTAGGGTGCAGTGCAGGGAAAGTGCTGTGGGCCATTTCTTTGCCCCCGCCACCACCATGGAGACCTCCTAAGGGTCCTTTCTAGCAAGGGGAGTGCTGATTTACCCCTCAATGCCTTTCTGTGGCCTTCTCATGTCTGTGTCCCTCTGTCGCACCCTGGGGGCAGGGCAGGATGGATGGTGCCGGTCTATTCACTACCATTACCACCACACTGCAGTCCCTAACCTTCTTGTTGCTAGAGGTTCCAGTTCGCCACTATTCCACTATTATTTTTAAATCAATCAGATAAGAAACTTCTGTTATCTTTGGTTCTTACATTTTCTTGTTCTTCATATACAATTCGTTGCCATGTTTCATAATTCTTGGAGTTTATTATGAAACAGTCTTCCAAGCATGTGTCTACTGCATAGAATTAGCATAGACTGAATCAAATTTAGCAAACAATGACTACAAGGTCTATTAGGACTGCATTCATTCCCTGATAGTAGGCCAGTTATATAATGGAACAGGATTTGAAATAAAGCATAGCTAGATTGTTAAAGCAGTGCTACGGTTTGGATGTGTCCTCAGTGACCCATTAGTTACAGAGTTGTTGGCCAGCCTATGGCAGTACTGGGAGGTGGTAAAACTGCTAGGAGATGGAGCCTAATGGAAGTAAGTTAGGTCTTTGGGGCAATCCCCTGAAGGAGATACTGGGACCTCAGTTCCTCTTTCTGCCTCTGTTTTTGATCCTGGGCCACCACGAGGTGAGTGATTTTACCTCACCACCCACTCCCTATCATTATGTTCTGGTTCACTGCGGGCCATAAGCAATGGAGCCAACTTACAGTGAACTGAGGCTTCTGAAAAAATGAGTCAAACTAAGCTTTTTCTTACTTTTAAACTGATTATCTTAGGTATTTTCCATAGTGATAGAAACCTAAGACAATAGGAAGCAATGGAAGACAGAGGGAGGAGTGGTCTGTGAAAGCAAGGGACAGGCATTTACATTATCCTCAATCTCTTGAAATCTGCAGTGTTTGAGTCATGCCTGTCAGAATAAGTTCTTCTCTTTTAGGTTTGGATAACAATGCCTCTATCTTTGAATATCCTAATAGACCTCTAGAACTAATTAGATATCGTCTTAGCTACTTAACTTTCATTGCTGGGACAAAATACCTGATGCCCAAAATTAAGGCAGAAAAAGTTTATTTAGCTCACAGTTTATATAGGTTTCAGTTCTGAACCAGCTGGTTCCAAGGAAGGTGTGTCAGAAGGGAGACAACTCATAGTAGCAGAAGATATCAAAAGAGGAAAGAGAAAAAGAGGAGAAGAAGGAGCAAGCCTCTTTCCCTTCATTGTATTGTATGCAGGCTACCCTCTCCCGGGGAGTGTAGCAGTCACATCCCCACTCCCAGCAGTATACCCTGAAGCAATCGCAAACTCTACATTCGGCCATTTCCAAAAAGCCTGCCCTTCATGATTGTATGAGACTTGGGGGAACATCCAGACACAAACCATAACATTCTGACCCTGGCCCCCCAAGATTCCTGTACATCCCTTCATGCAAAAGTATTTAGTCCATCGCCAAGAATTGCCAAAATCCTAACAGTTTAAGCACTGCTGAAAAGTCCAAGTCCAAAATCTCCTCCAAGATGTGAGGCAAACTCTTAGTTGTGAGCCCCTATACAAATGAAAAGAAAGTTAAACACTTCCAACACTGAATGGAACAAGGTAGACATTTCCATTCCAAAAGTTACAAATGGGAGGTACAAAGGATTAGGGGCAAAGCAAGTCCAAAATCCAGCAGGG
>NW_004955824.1:3443-17935 GCF_000276665.1 Chinchilla lanigera
AGCACCATTTATTAAAGAGGCTATCATTCTTCCAGTGAGTTTGATTGGCCCCTTTATCAAAGATTAGGTGGTTGAGTGTGTTTTTGGTTGTGTCTGTTCCTATGGCACTTTCAGGGATTGTAGTTCCCATGGCTTCTCTCTTAGGCCTTCTTTGCTCCTTTCTTGTAGCTTTCCTTAGATTACCCATGTTCCTGGCTTTTCCAAATTTCTGGGGTCTCCACTGCACCTTTTGCTTTACCTTCACAGCTCCACTTACTGCCCTCTCAGGGGCACACTGCCAGGCATTCTGAAATTGGGATGGAAGCCTTCTTAACTCCACAGGTCTTGCATTCTGCATGCACCTAAAACCAGTGCCACATGACTGATACCAAGGTCTGCTGCCAGCTGGAGGACTAGTCACGTTTTTCTCTTTCTTGGCTGCAGGGTCAAGTGCCTGGATCACTGAGTACTCTGAATCCAATTCTGAGGAACAAATTTTCTATTCTACCACCATTCTGAAACATGGTGCTCTGCAGCTTTTTCCTCAAAGTGAAGTTTTTCACATTTGCAATTTGGAAGCTGCAAAGGGTGTAGATTTGCTGCTTCTTGTGATGCCCACAGGCCATCTTTTCTATTCTCTTGTCCCTTCTTAGCAATTGAGATCTCCTCAGATCTTTCTTTGTAGTCCACAACTTTACTGGAGCTTCCTTTCTGACCAAACTCACAACATTTTAAATCATCCTGCTGGGCTCTGTGTTCTTTATTCTCAGCATACATCAGGCTAAACCCCACAACAGTTGCCATGCCACTGCCCCAGCATTTGAATGCCTTGAACCTTTTCTGCTAGATTAATTAGTCCACCACCCTTAATCTTAGTCTCAGGCAAAGTCTCTGGACAAGAGAAAAATGCAGACAAACTTTCCGCCAAGCCATAATACCTCATCTGCAGTCCAATAACCAATGCAGTTCCTCAGCAGAAACCTCTCCAGCTTGATCTTTACCAGCAGGATTTCTATCAGCCTTCTGGTCTTCTGAGCTCTGACCAAAATCTCCCACACAGAACAGCCTAAGGCATTCCAGGTCTACTCTTTCAGGTGACATCTCTAAACTTTTCCAATCTTTTCCCACAAACCAATCCCAAAGGCTTTTGAACCACATGGTCTGATAGCAATGACTCCATTTCTCTCATACCAAATTTTGTCTTAGTTACTTATCTCTCGTTGCTGGGACAAAGTACCCAATGCCCAAAATTAAGGGAGGGGAGGTTTATTTACCTCACAGTTTGTAGAGGTTTCAGTTCTTAATTAGCTGGCTCCAAGGGAGGGTGGCATGGCAGAGGGGTGACAGCTCATGGTGGCAGAAGAAACCAAGAGCAGCAAGAGCAAAAGGGGAAAAAGGAGGAGCAAGCCTCTTTCCTTCCCTTATATTATATTCAATATAAGGGACTCACGCCCCCAGTCCCAGGGCTAGACCATGAACACTGGACCGTGAAACAAACACAAACTCCAGATTCAGATGCCTTGGAAAAGCCTGGCTCTCATGACTGCATGAGGCTTTGGTGCGACATCCAGGCACAAACCATAACAGATATTATGGTGTCCAAGGAAAACATTTAGTTAAAAATTACAGATCAGATTTCTGTAATTTGCTTTCCCATAGCTATAAAACATTTGAAAAATATCGTGGAAAGGAATAAGTTTGAAGAGCCAAACTGGAACTTGTTTGTGGCCCAGAATATTGAATAGCATTGTGTTTTGTCACCTCCCTGCTTTTTATAAGCACAGCCTATATTTCTTAGCTGATTTCTTAAGCTGCACCTTCTGGCACGTCAAGGTTAAGCTCTGGTCATTTGTATTGTTGAACTCCATTTCTTCCCTCAGTGAATTGATAACAATATAGTAAGGCCCATTTATATAGTACCATTTTTTTGAAAAAAGTAAAGAAAATGGATTTTTGCATCTTGCTTTACTGACAAGTTTGCAAATTGCCAATCTCTGCTCTTTTCTCTCCCTCCCAATTTTTCATGGTGGTAATTAAGGACTGTAAATTTCACTTTATCATTTGTGTTAAGAAGAGTAGCATAAATCATAGTAATAGCACCGTTTATTTCAGTAATGCCAGTCTGCCTGCAAATCACTTGTAAATTGGTTCCATGGATGTACCTCTATCAAATTAATCAAAAAACCACCTGCATACATTTCCTGAGCTTATTTCAAAGGCTTTGTAACAGTGAGGAAGAAAAGCCGTTGCTGACCTTTCCATTTTTATTTATTTGTACATTCTGAATGGCTCATACATATGTTTTCATTTTGAACTATGGCTAATATCTTACTGAGCATTTTACATAATGCTTTTTTTAAACACAGGGAGAGATTTGTGTCCCAGATAATATACCTACCAAATGATCTTACTGTGCTATGTACACAGTAATCATAACATGTGATTAAAAGTAAAATTATATACCATTTGAGAAATTTGTGAAAAGTAATGCTTTTGTGCTGACAAAAGACTTTTCAAATGAACATAATAGTTTTCAATAATGTAAAGTTGGACAAGAGTCACTTATAATTTTTCTCTGGTACCTAGGAAGGTGATTTCAGTGTGACATTTGGAATATGGAAGAAAGCAGGTAATCTTTTCTTATGTACTTTCCTGATATGTACTTTCCTGATGCCATTGCTTGCACTCCCTGGAACATCAGCTAAAATAAGTACAGGTCACATGAGAATGGCTCCAGTATGCTATTTAAACAACAGCTTGAGTTCTGTCCTGGATATAGTTGCTTCTTTTGTGAATTTATTGACAAAAAACACTTATGTTCAGCTTACTTCTTACTAGTTCTGCGAGAAGAAGAAGAAAAGAAAAAGAATGAGAAGAAAAAGAGAAGAAAAGAAGAAGAGAAGAAGAAGGAGAAGAAGAAGAAGAAGAAGAAGAAGGAGGAGGAGGAGGAGAAAAAGAAGGAGAAGGAGAGTGACAATTAAATGTAATGGGTTCCTCTCAGCCTTGCACTGAGTAAAACATTTCCAGGAAAAAAAAAGTTGTTTATTTTAATTTTATATTTGGAATTATAAATCTGAGGCAGGATGAAGTTTTGGAACTCAGAGAATAAAAATATAATAAAGATATTATGTAAGTTGATATTTTTGTATAGATTTCTCCTGGTCACGGTTTCTGGTATATAAACGTGTCTTTGAAGAATCATTAGCTGAATGTGCACTCAATATTTTATTGTTTGTATTCGTTGTAGAGGTTCTGAGTTTAACAGAAGTTAGAAATAAGTATAGGGACTTAGCATTCATGAACAGTTACTCTTTGCACCCATTAAGAAGATAACAACAAGTTCCTTTTAGGTTCTTGATAGTTATATCTAGTTTCAGTCTGTATATTTTCTACTGTAATTTCTGTACTATTTAAAGATATTGGTGAATATTTCACACTTGGGAAGTTGGAATAGTCTCTTAAGCAAATCTACTCACTACTTTTTCTCTTCCTCTTCCTAGATAAGTTTAAGTAATTGGCAATAAGTTACTTTGAAGAATTTTTTTATTAAAAAAAGGACAGAAAAGAGCAGAATCTTATGATTCTCTAAAGAATTAATTGAAATATTTAATTTCTATGTAGCAAAAATCCAAGAGCTCCACAGTGAGTTTGATTCATTTTGAAATACTGTTGAATAATTGTTGCAATAATCATTATATAATTTAGTCCAGTGTATATGTCAATAATTCTAAAAGAGAAAAACTTGGGAAAGCAATGGATTAAAATATTAAGGTATTAAGTAGAAGTTTTGATCAATGACAATGTTTGTATTATGAAATTTTCTGAAGTGTTGAAAACATCTGAAAAGAGCCCCCCAACATATATTGGTATATATTGGTATATATTTAGGTCCAGATATAAATAAACATACATGTATTTGTAAGTACATACAGATTAAAGCATGTTTTTATTGTCAGATGTTATAGTAATTTATTTCATTGTATTCTATGAGAGAGAATAAGTTAAAATTCCTTTAGCCACAAGGAATTTTAAAAACTTATTTGGTCCATTCTATCCAAGAGATTTTAAAAAATTTCAGTGTTACTTCTGAAAGACAAAAGCTTATTTTTGAAATTAAAAATTAATGTTGAAAGCCACCCCATTTCATTGAACAACAGACCTGTGATTAACTGATAATCAAGTTCTCAAAGATGGTGGAATGAATGATCGTTCTTTCTACTCCTTTCACCTATGTCCTTTTCTAAAATAAATCACTTCCAAACTGTCAGCCAACATGAAAAATTGCTAGCTAAAGACTTTTCTTTCTGTAAGGTCCTGGAAAGAGGGGCTTAGAGTGAAAACTGCCATAACTATAATAGTAAGTGCATTCTACCAAGTATAAATAAAAAATGCAAAGCCTGACAGTGAAGAATACAGAGAGGAATTCAAGTGACTAAACCTCAAATAAAGGATTATCCTTGTTTGTGAAGAATCTATTCCAGTAAGAAATTGATCCAGGAGCCTCTGCATAGGAAAGTAGCTGGGCAGTTCTTTAAAGCTATAAGAAAACTGCGGTGGAGACCAGCAATCCTTAGTGGGCAGTGGTCTGCTAGCAGGCCTGGGACCCCCATGCTGGACAGCTGCCTTGGCCTTTTTCTGTGCAGTTATTAGGCTCTGACTGTATTTATTCCGAGAGCAGCTGCCCTAAATCAATGACACTCACACTGTCATAAAAATAAATTTGGTGCTATATATGTTACAGCTCTATTGACTTTTACTATTTGACTTTCTACTTTGTAAAAGAGAGGAAATAAAGAACATTGAAGACTGTGAATATATTGTTTGTTAAGTGGCTGCCAGCTGCATTAAGATCCCATGATCGATAGTGGAGGTAACAAAAACAAAGTGAGGTTTTACTCTGCTAAGTGTCAGCTTAAGCGATTTGTTGAATTCTTAAAATGGTTTGTCATTATGGTACTGTGGAGTCTAGCATGATCAACATGGAAAATTGGAGCAGAGTTTTGTTATAATATGTGGAAAATATATGTGCACTTGAGGATCAAAAGATTGCTACTAAAGTGGTGTACTTCTAGATTAAAATGGGTTTGATTGGTAAAAACAAGTGAGTTTTAAAAATGCATTCATTCATTATTTAATTCATTGGTGCATTTATCAAATGTGTTGAGTGATGTTATAGGCTATGGTCTGTGTTGGGGCAGAGGTCACAAAGTCAAATAATAAATGTCAGTGCTCTTTTGGAGGTTTAACTCTATTGAAATGTATTTGTATTTCCAAAATATTTTGTTAATTTGCTTACTATTCATTGGGGTCTTAAAAATAAGATTTCTTCTAATTTTTGATATATTTTCCTAAAAGCTTGTGAAATGCTTTAAGTAGCTTTTCTATTTTGCAATACGAAAACAAGATAAAAAAATGAACAACATGAATTTATGCTACTCATGTCCATCAGTTTCTCATTGCTAAGAAAATACTCGTGAGAAACAATTTGAAGAAGGAAAGGTCTATTTTGCCTCATGCTTTCAGAGATTTCAGTCCATGGTCACGTGGCTCTGTCGCTTCTAGGCCTGTGCTGAGGCAGAACATCATGACAGGGAGTGAGTGGTAGAGCAGAGAGGTCAATTCATGGCAGACAGGAATCAGGGAAGGAGGGGAGACAGGGAGGTCAGGGATGATATAACCTTCCAGGCACACACCAGTGCCTTGCTTCCTCCAACTAGGACATGCTTTTTAAAGTTTCCACCACTTTCCAATATTCCATTAAATTAAGAATTCAAATCTACCAGTAGACTAATCCACTCATGCAGGTACAGTCCTCATGATCCAATTATCTTCCAAAGGTCTCACCTTTTAACAATGCTGCAATGGGGATTGAACCTTTAATACCTGAGCTCCTTGGGGATATGCCATATCCAAACCATAACACTACCATATGGGGAGTTCTCAGGATAAAGAAAAGTCCTTTGCTCAGAAGGTCCTTCTATGTTAAGGACTCTACTTTTCTACTATGGTTGCTTTTTGATTTAGAAGTTTATGGAGTTAATCGTTACTTGTGAAATGTATCATAATGTTTAACTAATACATTTTATATTTTAAACTGTAAGTGTACAATTCTGTAAGACAATATGATGCCCATTTAATTGAAAATAAGTTGTTGTCTAAATGATAGACATTACAATACTCCCATAGGGAATTGTAAATATCTTTGAAGAAAGAAGACAGGAAAGCCATTAAAATGTGTGGAAGTCATCAATATATCAATTTTCCCCTTTTCTGGCAGAAATTCACCTGTGTTTTATACCCTAAGTTCTTTTTTTTTTTTTTTTTTTTTTTTTTGTTTTTGGTTTTTCTCCGGTACCGGGAACCGAACTCACGACCTTGTGCTTGCCAGGCAGGCACTTTGCCGCTGAGCTAAATCCCCAGCCCCCTAAGTTCTAATCTGAGAAAACATTCTTGTATTGTATGTGGAGTTTGATATACATATGGGATTTCATAAAATGATCCATTCAACAAATATTTTGTGAGCACTTTTAATGTATAAGTTATTGTTCTGATGCTTCAGAATATGAGTGAAGAAAGTTCTTGATTTTAGGGAAGAAATATCCCAGGGAAAATGTAGACTAGAAAAAAAGTACAGAAAGGAAAATTCACAGTGATTTTATCTCATGAAATGAACTGTTTCAGGAAATAAAACATTCCAGTATGGGAACACAAAAAATCATATGTTTACTCTTAATAGCTGCCTAGTTTCCACTTCCACTGTCCATGGGCAAGGCAATGTTCTAGGTATGGGATATGCCCTTAATTTTCACATTTAGGAAATCTTAAATAGATGTTAGGAATTGGTTTTTGGTAAGTACCAAAGTGAGTTTACAATCTAACATAGTCTTAAAATAACCACTTCAATAAATTACTTTTTTTTTGGTACTGGGAATCAAATTCAGGACCTATAAATGATTACAGATGGGTTGGATAAGAACTACGTGACCAAAAAAAAAATTTCTTAGTGGGAAGCAACGGTAAGCACAGTATGATCATGCTTTCTACTTTGTGCTGCTGACTGATAGAAGACAGTTGCAATCTTAATCAACCAAACTGATAGCTGACATGGTTTGGCAGAGGATATATTCAAGAGCCTCTCTTCTCTTCTTGCTGAAATAAAAATCCAACTTATTTTACAAAGAAACTGTGCAGGAATGCTTCGGTTAGAGCCAAAGCATTTCTCAACTGTTCTACTTAAATGCTTAAGTGAGCACTTGTTCAAAGTCATAGAATTATTCACTATCATCCTTTAAGGAATTTATCTGGAGGGTCTTTGAAGGCTGGATCTTAAAGTTGCTCCTGAACAATTTAGTAGCAAAAACTGGAGTAGAGCTTGAGAGGGTAGGAAGGATTGGAAAAGCAGGGAGCTGTCTTTTGTGACAATAACATAAATGTGCATAGGGTCCCCCTTCAGCTATTACAGTGTTGCCTCGGTCCATGAACTTAATTTGTTACATGATTTTGAGAAAGATGGCTATATTTCTGTTTGTGTGGGAAAGATGGTCATGGTTATGTTTGTCATCCGATGTAGAGTTTACCGACAAAAGCATAATTTTGCCAAATGCTCTGGCAAACCAATTGCAAGCCACACTGTTTGCAAACAAAAGTGTTCATGAACTAAGGCACTGCCATATATGAAGTCTTTTGTCCCCTACCTAGGGCAAAGCTTAAACAATTTAGCAACAAAAAGGCCATATATTTGGAATGGAAAGTGGGGGTGGAGGTTAAAGAGCACAGAAATAGCCACCTTAATCTATGACTGGTGCGTTTACAATTTTTTTCTTAAGACTTGGTCTACTAAATAGTACAGTGAGAAGGGTACTTGTAAGAGTCACTTTGGGAAGCAAGAAGAAAGTTAGTTGTGAAAATTAAGCGTGTTAAATGAACCATAGTTATTGAGTCAATAACTATGGATAGATGCTTAAATGATATTCATTTATTCATTCATTATTTGGCCTATTGATCCTTCAGTTATTCAACAAATATGAAATATGCTGGACAAGCAGGGCATGTTGGTATGCACGACATGACCTCTGACCTCTTAGTGTTATTTTCTTGAGCAGAAAGGAATAGCAGATGACAAATAAAAGCATCATTCAGTCAGATGATTTATTAGTATAGCCTGAGTTCTCAACATTAATCATTTTTCAGCAAATCAAAATTAGCATCATGCTGTCCTCTGGTAAATGACTGAAGGAATTTAAGATGCTCATTCTAGGTGTTTGCTAATACTTGAGAGTCTCTCTTATGAATGCAGCTAGCCTACAAGCTCCAGGAAGGGAATAACTTTGCTTTTGTTGACTAAATGTGCCCAATTTCTTGAAAGAAAAAAGCCTTGCTGAATAACAGCCCAGAGCTTGATAAAGCCAGGAATTAATTTTAGTTTGTTGATACAGAAACAAGTACAAGGACGAGAGGGGCAACAGTGTTTTGTTTAGACCAGAACTTTGCTGGAGCCTGATGGGCTCAGATCATGTAAACTGATCTTTTTTTGAAGACTGCTTTTGGAAAAAAAATCCAAATATTTAATGTTTATTTTTTGTAATACTCCGATCATCTTAGAATGAACCAAGAAATTCTAACCATAAGTGCGAACTCTTCTGAATTCCTCTTTTGAAGAGAGGTCAAACTAGTAACTCAGGTTTGTACTGGTATCTAGATATTATGTAGGATTCTAATTTTTTGATGATGAACCCTTTATTTAAAAATTTATCTTAAAAAAATTCTAACGGAGATAATTGCAGCTCCATGAAGTTACAGTACAGTAGGTTTCAGGGCTCTCAGAATAGGCTTCGTATACTTATTTCTCTAGATGCTGAATAGAATTTTACCTAGAAATCACTGTTTGGGGGTTGTGCATAATATCAGAGAGCACAGATTTTATTTATGGGTCTCATCACAGAAGTTGTAGATTATCCCCTGGACAACATTATTACAGAAGTTCTCTGAACAGTTTTTAGAATTAAATTGTCTTGATCTCTGAGGGAGTGGAGTTGGAAGAGCAGAAAAGGTAATTTGGCTCTTGATCATTGCCATTTTCCAAATGGGTAATTTTTAGAATGGGATCGTCAATGATTCTGGCTGACTTCAGTTAAGATTACATTCTTCATTAAGGTTGACAAGACCTGGTTTGGGAATAGGACAGGAAAGTCTATGGAGAGATAATTTGAATAAAGAAGGAATCCAATATTCTCTGTTCAGGACATTGATAGTATCTATGACCTATTCCTTTCATAACTTATTTCTGTTAAAGATAATATTAATAAAATTAGTAAGATGAGGAATTACTTCAAAATGGTAAAAGTTAGTATCAGCATAAAGTTTACCTAATGATTATAAAACTGATACAGTAGTAAAAAATTATAGGAGGATGAATGAATGAAACCAATGCAATAAGTACAATTCACTTCCAAAAGCACAATATTGTTCTTATGCTATTTTGTAAATGGATATCTGTTTATTAACATGTTTTCCTTCTTTTATTTTTAAAATAAATTAAAAAAAACCCAAAAGCACAATAAAAAATAAGATTAATAATTCTTGCACCTAGGAGCATCTTGCAGTTAATATCTTTGTAGATAAGGTCAAGATCTTTGAGCTAAGACGGCTGCCAAACAGGTCTCCAGAATGTGAGTTTGGCTACCAGAGATCAGCATGGGTATTAACAACTACCATAAAGTTTGGACTAATGAAAAAACAAACAATTTTTTTGCTTTCTTTTAGAACACCAGGCATGAAGAACAAATGGCCAGGTATCTTGGTTACTTTTTCTCGCTGCTGGGACAAAATATCTGACACCCAAAATTAAGGAAGGAAAGGTTTATTTTGCTTACAGTTTGTGGAAGTTTCAGTCCATACTTGGCAAGTTATAAGGCAGAGTGGCACATTGCAGAGAGCTGCATCTCAGGGCGGCAGCACACAGCTAAAAACCACCACACACCAGGGCGGAATGGGGGAGGAATGCCTCCAAGCAGCTTCTTCCTCTCCCTTACATATGTAAACTATCCACCCCAGGTAGGGTGTAGCTCTCACACCCACAATCATTCAACTCTAATAGCCTGCCCCATGCCCGCATGAGGCATTGGGGGGACACACAGACTTAAATCATAACACCAGGTCAGCAGTATCATTATGAACCCTTTAAAAATTAGTCATTTGTGTAAATTGAATCTGAGCATTTTATTTCTCTTTTGTAAGACCACAATACTTTAATTTTTCCAAACAGTAAAACTGTGAATGATACGATTTCTTGATAGCATTGTTGATGGATCATCAACCTACGAAACATTACTGACAAGCCTGTCTTACAAAGCAACTATATACTTTTTGTTTAATTTAAACCTTGGTTCTATTTACCTTAACACATTGAATCTGCCAATATTAAAACATATTTCTTTATTATTTCCCCCAACTATGAAAGAAAGCTGAATTTACAGTTTAAAGTCAAGATTGAGCTGGCACCGTAGCTCAGGAAACTGAAAGAGAAGGATTGCCCTGAGTTTGAGGCCAGTTTCGGCTACATAGTGAGATCAAGGCCAGCTAGGAATACACACACAGACCTATCTCAAAAAAACCAAAAATAAATTAAATAAAATATTCAAGATTACTTGGAATCAGTGGAGTGGGACTGCATTTCTTCCTTGGGAATATTTTCCAATTGGTATTGATAAAATTGAACTCATAAGTTAAAAGTTAAAAGAAATGGAATTAAAAGAAATTATGAAAATGAAGAGACTGAGAATGGATAGAAGTTTAATATATGTGCAAGTATATTAGTCACTTTCTCATTGCTGGGACAAAAAGCCCAACACCCACATCTTGGAGAAGTGGATTATTTTGGCTTACAGTTTCAGAAGTGTTAGTCCATGCATTGTCAGGAGGGTCCAGGGCAAAAAGGAATGGTGGAGGGACATGGTAGAAGAAAGCTGCTCAACCCATAGCATCCAGGAAGCATAAAAAGAAGGAAGGAGAGCTGGGGCTGGAGATATACCCTGTAAGGGCATCCCTTCAGTGACATAGCCTTCCCAACCAAGCCTCACTTTCTAGCAGCTAAGCATTATTTAGCTATAAATTGATGACAGTAGCAGTCCTAGGATCCAGTCACCACTGAAAGCCTTATCTCTGACAACATAAGCCTTTGGGGAACACTGTATATCTAAGACATAACAGTGTGCAATGCTTTGAGTATGCATCTACTTTTGGATTTTAGGGATGCTGGGTTGTGAGAAAGTAAGAACAGTTTCACCAATCCTCCTTGCATTATTTTTAACATCCAAGAAAGATGTTCACTGCGTTTCTGGAAATAGGAATAAATAGTTCTTTTTACCAATAAGTGAGAATTTAACCAAATTTATTCTAAATGATTTTGCTGGCACTATGTGAACAATATGAGCTAACAGCAATGAAAAATGTCAAGGAATAATTGTAGACTATTTAAACTTAAAAATGTGGAACTAAATAAGCCAAATAACTCTTCTTGCATGTTTACATTATTTTCTCAACTCTTCAGAAACAAAAATTTAAATGTAAAATATTCGTAGTATACCTTTCTGCAAGTATGCTATTATATATTATATTTTATGAATATTTTATTTGATTCTTGTTTGGTTTGTGGCCTCATTTTAGATACTCCACACTTTTGGGCAGGGTACTTTAAACATTTATTTTCTTTTTATAGTGCTTCACTATTTTTAAGAGTTATATATAATTATAAAGATATACTTTAATATTAATATAGTTTTTTGTACAGCAAAGGTGAATATTTTCAGTGTGTTTGTTTAAGCTACTACTTATACTTTTATACTTTAACCATTCATCATTGGTTCAACTCCCAAGTAATTGGAAAAGCATCTATATAAGCACTCAATTTGAACCAAATTCCTGCAGGCTACTTTAGACACAGAACTGAATGCTTTCTATTTGTTTTTATGTATAGTTGTAGTAACATTGCTCTTGGTAGTTAGAGCTCGCATACTTTGATAACCTGTAGGTAAAGCTCATGTAACCAGAGTGCTTTTAAATGGAAGTACTTAAAGATTACACAGCATGGCTGTGTGAATTGATCATGTTTTATAGTAATCAGGGACCCACAAAAACTATCAACAGTACATGAGAGGATTTGTAATATTACATGATAAACCTTAGATTTGGAACTGTAATATGTTTAAGATGTAAGCTCAACTAACTACTTATATAAACTTTTTATATGTGATTAGAATTAAATATATATGTTGCATGAATTATATGTGTGTGGATTTATAATAATTAATGTTAAAAAAATTTAGCACTCCTTAATGAATTATTGTGCTATGACCTATACATTTTAGATAAGAAAAACTATATATACTTTAAATATAATGTTAATATAAGTATATTAAAGTACTTTAACACAGTATGCTAATGTACAATTCCTAAAGGAATTAAAGCACATATAAATATGTATGTTTTTAGTCTAAATTTTCTATTTAATAAATAACAAATTTACAGTGTATTGAATACTTAAAATTTGAATTTTTTCAATATGACTTTAGCCTATCACTTTGAATATTGCAAACCTTTCAAGCTGAAGTGGATTTTAAGAGATGACTGGGCACAGCCAGACTCAGATCTCTGAGAGCTTTTCTGTGATCCTTTCCCTCCTTATGACATGGACTATAACTCATAAAGAAAGGCATCTTGTTAGATATTTGTGACTTGTATTCTGTGTACCACCACCTATGGCCTCAGGAAAGCATTTGCTGCCACTGTAAATATCCAACCATGGGGCAAAAACATCATTACATCAAACATTACTTTTACCCTTTATGTTTTACTACATTATGATCTTTTAATAATGATAAGAAAAATATTGTTAGGATGCATTTCCCCCTTGTCCTTCATGGCAGGTTTTTATTCCTTGAAATAGTTCTTTGTGAAGTCAGAAAAGAAGCAGGCGCTGTTTCTGTTACAAAGCCAACGATCCAGTGCACGGAGCCGAGACGATCTAGAAAGATGAGTGCTGCAAATTTTGCCTTAGGGATTTTACAGCGTTGTGTAGATATGGAGGTGAATATTACAGTTTCTACTCAGTGCTACGCTTTAATACATTATCTAATCTCCAGATATGACAGCTATTTTGGTAGTCACAGCATCTGTCAGAATAAATGCTTAACTCAGCTTGAAAGACCCTGAGCTGTGTTGGTTTAGGAGAATTGAGTAAATCCATTAGGCGTAATCAGGTTGGGCATTCACAGAATTCAAGAATGTCTTGTGTGTTAGAAATGTTTCTAGTCGCCTTCTTCCTGCTACCAGCACTTTAACTCTCTGAATAATATTCACCTTATTCCTATGACAGTAATAGTCAGTTTTGAGAGCACGGGCCCAAGGATAAGATTTCTTTTTACACTGACCTTTAAACTGGGTTGACCAGAAAGAGAACAAGGCAATCTCATCAAGCAATAACAGTGCATAACTCGTGTACAAAGGTTTCTATGTTACCCTGGCAGAGTAGTGGAATATGAGCCTAACAAATTTGCTGTAGATTATTTTTAAATTGAGTCTTTGCTTACTTAAAATATATTTAACAAACACATGTAGTTCTAGCTTTGTGGCAGCATTATAATTAGTTGACTGCAAAAAAAGAGAGACAGTATTCTTTTTTAAAAAATGAGCCTGATTTTATTTTATTTACTTATTTATTTATTTACTTATTTATTTTTTTGGTACCGGGAATCAAACTCATGACATCGCACTTGCCAGGCAGGTGCTGATGCCACTGAGCTATATCCCCAGACAGCAAAGTCAGTATTCTTAACAAGACAAATAAGCAATGACAGTGGCAAAGAATTTATTGAATAATAACTGTTCACGGAAACTTATAGGAAGTATTCAAATCCTGAAAGAATGAATGAAAAATAAATTTCATTATTTCTGAGCACTTACTATGGTAAGTTAGTCCTATTATAAATCCTGAGGTGATCAACACTTCAGATTGAAGTTTGAAAGCGTGCTATAGTTTAAAAATATGGTACAGTGCAAGACAAATGTGAAACCACCCCTTCCAGACCATCCGCCTTCCTCACTGGAGAGAAAATAGCATTCTTAAGTGTTCTGATTCTTCAAAGTCCTGTTTTTAGGTATTTTAGTGATTGAATGTATCTGGTGAGAGGCTATCAGTTTCATACAAAGGTTTCTCTGTAGAGTTGTCTCATCATATCTTCAGTAAATGGGAGTTTGGGAACTTTAAAAGAAAGAACGGGTAAAGTTTTCTTCACTGAGTGTTATTAACTAAGGGACTCTGGATTAATTTAGCATCCAGGTCTGTTCTTTCAGCCATAAGCCATGCTGTCAGGGAAACTTAATTACACTTTAAGTGGGATGCAAATGAGTTGTGACACTACATCATTTCACATGAAAGGTTCATTACTTACAGTAACTCCCACAATACTCACTCCTAAGCCTAAACCTCATTATAATATTCTTGGGATTTTTTTTTT
>NW_004955825.1:0-7841 GCF_000276665.1 Chinchilla lanigera
CATACTCATAAAGAAAAGAGACACTGATTACACAATTTTGATATCATCTTATATCTCTCCCCCTCTTGTCCATCAAGTGGTGTATTCTCCAGGCTCATTCTTACCCAAGCCCACTGCCTTATATGGCTGAGAGATCATTCATTTGAACATTCTGCTACTGACTCTTAGGTCACTGCCAAGTGCTCTCATCACACATATGCACACAGACACACACTCCTGCAAGTGAGTTTTCCTTGAGAAAATAAAAGAATTTCCACTTGATAGTCATTGGACCAAAGGATATACATATTTCAAATATTAACAGGTAAAGCTAAACGATCTCTAAAAATGAAACAATTTACACTTCTAATAGTGTATGAGGGTGTATTTTATATCTTGCCAATATTTTGGTGTGGCTTCTTACAACTGTCTGTTGAACAGTTTCCAAATGATCTCATTCTTCTGAGTATGAGTTGCTGAGTATAATTTTATGTTTATTAGCTATTCATAGTTTGTGAATTGCCATTTAAATCTTTTTCCTTACTGACTTTTAGATTTCTGATTGTTAGGGCTATTAGCTCTTTACCTGTTACTCTTAGATCCTTATTTGTAATATGGGAATAATAATAGTATATTACTTTAAATCACCATTGTAAAGGGTTAAATAAGAAAATGCACAGTAAAGTATAGTACAGTGCCTTGTACACAGCACAGTACACCTTTAACAACTGCTATTATTATTATATTACTATTATTACTTCGATATCTTGAAAATATTTCTCTGCCTTCTTATTTTTAAAATTTTTTACAGTGTAAAAATATTATAACTTTCACAAAAACGTTGTAATATTTAATATAGTTGCTTATATCAATATTTTTCCTAATAGAACTTTAAGAAATTTTAAGGGACATCTACCAGGCAGGTGTAAAGTGATGCCAGATGATAACCTAGATATATACAAAGGTGTGAAGAGAACTAAAAATGTCAAATGTATTTTTAAAAATTTAAATCTCTTTAAAAAGAATCAATTTAACAAAAAACCCAACACACTAAGGTCATAATATCATAGGCAGATGTAAAATGTGTGATAAAAATAGCGAAGGGGTTAGAAGAAGAGATCTGAAACATATGGTTGTAAGAGCCTGAAACCATAGGGGAAATAAGGTTTTGAAAACTACAGGTATAATATTTAAAGGCAGTCCATTAAACCTGAAAACCTAAAGCATCCATTATAATAAAAAGATTAACAGTAAGTCCAAAAAACATAGAAAAATACTAATAAATACTAATATCTCAAATGAAGAAAAAAAAAAAAACAAGATGGGCAATTTAAATGTAACTATATCAATACTGGCACAAAACATACAGAGCTTAAACTCACAAACTGAAAGGTATAGGTTGTAAGACTGGCTTAAAAAAACTAAGAGTCAGTTATATTCTACCTCAGAAATCTACCTTAAATATAAAAACAAAAACAGGAAAAATATAAAAATGAAGATAAAAGGCACATCAGCCATGAAGAAAGCAAAGCTATAGCCTAAAATCTGAGAAAGCTTTTGCAATTATGTTTCTGGTAAGAGAAATGAATTCAGAATATATATAAAAAACTCTCAACTCAACAGTAAAAAGACAACTCAATTTTAAGAGTGGACTATGGGTCCTTGAATAAAAAAATTCTCCAAGAAATAAATAAATGACCAATATACATAGGAAAAGATATTCAACAAATAAGCCATTAGTGAAGTCCAAATCATAATCACAATGAGACCGCCCCCCCCCCTTGAGACCCAGGAGGATGGCTATAATAAAAAAAAAAAAAGACAAGAGTTAGCAGGTGGCATGGTTAGGCCTGCAGTCCCATCTACTGGAGAGGCTGAGTCAGAAGGATCTCTTGAGCCCAGGAGTTTTGAGCTGGCCTGAGTGACACAGCAAGACCTTGCCTTAAAAACAAACAGCAAATAGCCAGTGTTAGAGTGAATACAGAAAAATTGAGATCCTCATACCTTGCTGGGAGGCTTGTAATATAGTACAGCTGTTTTGAGAAATAGTCTCAAATAGTTAAACATAGAGTTACCATTGGTCCCTGGATACTTGTAGGTATGTCCCAAGAGAAATAACATAACACCTATATACAAACTCAAGTGAATGAGTGTTCACAGTAATACTATTTACTGGAACCAAAAGGTGGACATCATCTAATTACCTATCAGTTAATGAATGGATAGACAAAATGTGGAATAAGTACACAATGGATTATTTGAATAAAAATGTAATATATTAATACCAGACAAATCTTAAAAATATGCTAATTGGAGGACTACACGTTGTGTGACTCCATTTATATGAAATGCTCAGCCCAAGCTGGCAAATCTATGGTGATACAAACAGCTCCCAGTTGCCTGGGGTTGAGAGGCCTGGGAGGAAATGAGGAGTGACTGTAATGGTTTAAGGTTTCTTTATGACATAATGAAATGCTCTAAGAATGATTATATAACTCTATGCATATTCTTAAAACTGCTGAGTTACACACTTTAAATGGGTAAATTACATAGTAAGTGATCCTATCCCAATAAAGCAATTACAATTGTTAAAAAAAGGTATATCATGTTAAGACAAATTAGAAGATCAGATATATTCATAAATGAAAAACGAAGAAATTACCACACTAAAGGGCGATTTCATAATACAGTAACACCTTGGGTTGTGAGAAGTTTGTTCTGTGAGTGCTCCAGAAGACAAACAAATATTTCTAATAAACTTTAACTCAATAAACGAGCGTATCTTGCAATACTAGTACCTGACACCAAAAATCACATGACCACACCTGAGCCAATGGATGTTCTCTCTGCCTCCGTTCTTTCTCCCTCCCTCTCTCCTCCTTTCTCTCTCTCTTGCTGCTTGGCTGTGGGTGATTGATCTCCAACAGCAAAGTTATACAGGAGATCTTGTATGCTGAGGAGAGGAAAAAGGCGGAGGAAACCCTTACTTCAAATGAGATTATGGAGCTGTGTAAAATGTGGGAAACAGGTAACATTTTGTAGAAAGCACCACCCAAATAAGGCTGCAGCAGTGCAAGTGATGGATCTGTTTAAGGATACTGCAATGCCACATTTCTGTGAAATCCTCAAAAGGAGGCAGAAGCAAGTGTCCCCGAGTAGGTTCCTTGTTACAGCTGCATGAAAAGAAAAAGATTCCACTGAGATACTAGATGACAGTGCTTCTGTTAGTGCCCTGCACAATAACTCTCCTCTCTCTTGTCTCCCTTACATCATTTCTTTATATTTTGTTTTTTCTTTATTATATGGCAATATTATAATCATTTTTATATTAATATTTTTGGGTTGTGGAATGAATCATCTGAATTTTCATTATTTCTTATGGGGAAATTTCTTTGCTATACAAGTGCTTTGGATTACAAGCATGTTTCTGGACTACATTATGCTCACAGACAAAAGGTTTCTCATAAACAGGAGTAAATTCTGCTAGACACAAAAGAATCCTAAGTGTTTATGCACATAATAATACAGCTTCAAATTATATAAGATAAAAACTAGAAGACTTGCGAAGTGCAAAAAATAATTTCACATACATCGTGAAAGATTTTAATATGCTTTTTTCAATAACTGATAGATTAAAATATGTTCCCTGGTCATAATGGAATTACATTAGAAAGTAGCAACAAAGATATGTGGAAAATTCTCAAGTATTTGGAAATTACATAAACACTACCAAATAATCCAAGAATAAAAGAAAAATTAGAAAGTACTGTAAAATGAATGAAAACGAAGGTATTTCATATCAAAATGTGTGGGATACTACAAAAGCAGTACTTAGAGGGATATTTATAGCCCTAAACATCTGTATTAGTAAAGACAACATCGCAAATCACTAACTTTAGGTTCTACTTTAAGAAATTAGAAATATAACTATAAATAAAATATCATGAGGAATACAAGAAACAGAGGAAATGAACTGGATGAAAATAGAGAATCAATGAAAACACAAGTTTTTTTTTTTTTGCACAGAACAGTAAAATTGTTTATCTTCCATCCAGAATATTACATACTTCTTTTACCAATGTCTAATATCAAATATTATAAGTATCTAATATCAGAGAGGAGAGAGTTGACATTACTGATTGTTTTAGTGATACTAAAAGGATAGTAAGGGAATGTTATAAAAAACTTTACGCTAACACAAACCACAAGTTAGTTGAAATGGACACATTTCTTGAAAGTTAAAATATACAAAAGCTTAAATTGAAACGATAGCTTAACACCTTTCAAAAGAGAAAAGTCCAGACCCAGATGACTTTACTGGTGAATTCTATACACATCGAATAAAACAGCAACACCACAGATGAGGGGGACCTATTTCCATCCCTACTCATCCCACGAAGCCCACATTAGATACCAAAATTAAGCAAAGACCTAACAAGAAAATTATAGACCCATTTCCTTCAGGAACATAGATGCAACTTTTAAAAATGAAATTCTAATAAAATGCAGGAGGAAAGTCAGGTGATTTGCACAGTACAGTGCTTACTGAACTTTGTGCATTTACAAACCATGCCTCTGCTTGTGATTACCCAAGTACCACACAGACATAGTTGTGATAACAAAGATACTTCAGTGCATATGGTACCTTGCAAAGTGAAGACTACAGGTATATAAAAAAGAGAAAAGTCATAACCAAGTTGGGTTTATTGCAGGGATCTAAAATTGCTTTTACACTGGAAAATAGATCAGTGTGATTTATTAATTTAACAAAAATCATATAATCATTTTAATAAAGGTAGAAAAAGTTCTGCACGAAACTACTGTCATTTCTGATCCAAACTCTCAGGGAATCAGGGATAGGAGGAGTAACAGAAAGAAATTTCTCAACATTGTGAAGGGTATCTATAGAAAATCAACAGTGAACATCATACTAACAGTGGACAACTGAATGACCCTTGTTCCTTTCCACTTCCACTCAATGCAATACAAGTGCTAGCTACTGTAAGAAGTGACATAACAGGAACAATCTCTTGGTCCCTTTCCAATTTGCAGAAGGTCTATCTCCCTGCTTCTCACTATCTTTTATTCTTCCCCTTAAGTTATTTATACTTTTGGTTTCTATACAAGAGGAAAGCATGCTGGAACAAGGTTTTAAAAAATGAACTGGATTCATACCTTGTATGATATATAAGCACCAACTCAAAAGGGATTAGAAATGTAAATGGGAAACCTAGAACTTTATATAATATCGAGGGCAAAGCATAATCTTTACATAAAGATTTTTTCCTAATGACATTAAAACCGCAATATACAAATGAAAAATTTTAACTACTGGAGAATGTTCAGAGAATGAAAAGCAAGAGAGTGAGAGAAAATATTAGTAAACAATGTATGTCATGGCAAAGGGCTTACATTCAGACTATACAAAGAACTTCAACACTACTTAAAAATATATTAAAATATGAGCAAAAGACGAACACTTTGCAAAGATGAAAAGTGAATAAATACATGAGAAGATGCTTAACAATCAATAAAGAAGGCTGAGCGTGGTGGCACCCGCCTGTAATCCCAGCACTCAGGAGGCTGAGGTAGGAGGACTGCTGTGAGTTCAAGACCAGCCTGGGCTACAAAGTGAGCTCAAGGCCAGCCTGAACTGCACAGAGACCCTGTCTCAAAAAGATAACCCCCCCCCAAACCAAAAAACCCCAAACCAAAATCAAAAAACAACCCGTAGAGAAATTAAAAATAAAACTAAAAAAGATACAAACAGAATGGACAAAAAACCCCCAAACAACAAAAACTTAATGGGACCAATGTTGGAAACAATATTGAACAACTGCAAGTATTTTGTATTTTCTCAAAAAGTGAAAGCTACAACTTAAAAAATCCCCAGCTCTTCCATTCCTTGGTATTTACCAAAGACACGTGAAAGCCTATGTCCAGATAATGACTTCTACATGACTGTGCACAGCAGACTATAAAAACAGGCAGCCTGGTGAAAATTTAGATAATCATCAATATTCAGGATACAAGACAATCTGTTTATAACTATATAACTTAATACTGTAGTTATAATAAGCCAGAAATGAAAGATACATATACAACCATAGATGACTCTCAGCTTTTTATTAGTATGTATTTAAGATACACAATATATACACCCAGAATGGAGAATGGGTACATAAGCACATCACCTCTTGATCCTTTTTATTTCTCCTCCCATCTCCCCCATCCTCAAATCCCCTTTCCATCTGCACAAAGGCTGTCTCCCTGTTTCCTATCATCTACTTTTTATTTTGCTCTTTAGTTATACTTTTTTTTTTGTATGAGAAACATGATATTTAACATTTTGTGTCTTATCTCAAGATGATCTCACAGCACCTCTATTTTCTTATAATTGACTCATTTATCCCTTTGTATGGATCAGCATTACTCTGTTGTGTATATGTATATCCTTCATCCATTCATCTACTGATGGGTATATAGGCCCCTGGCAAGATTTAGCTATTATGAGTTGTACTGAGATACACATGGGTGTGCCTGGATCACTGAAATATGATGGCCTTAACTCTTTTGGAAAGATACCTAGAAGACATGTAACTGGGCTGAGCAGCATTTCTATTTTTAGATTTTTGAGGAATTTCCATAGTGGTTATATTAGTTTACACTCCCACCAACAACGTATAGGGATTCCTTTTCTCCCACAACCTTGCCCATATTTGTTGTTATTGGAATTCTTGGTAACAGCCATTCTACCTGTGGAAAGGCGGAATCTCAGTGTTGTTTCAGACTTGCATTCCTCTAGTGGCCAAAGATGCTCTTAACGTTTCTTTCATGCACCTATTGCTCATTTGTACTTCTTGTTTTGATAAGCGTTTATTTCAACTGCCTATTCATTGATTAGGTATTTTTCTCGGGGAGGGGGTGTGTCTATGTTTTGCATCCTTTATGTCTCCTAGATATTAGTCCTTTGCTGAGGATTTATCAGTTGTTTTTTTTTTTCTTTCTGCAAGTTGTCTCATCACTGAGTTGACTGATGTGCAGAAGCTCTGTAACTATGTAATCCATATTTGCTGATGTTGATGTTATTTCCTGTGCAATTGGGGATTTGTTAAGAAAGTCCTTGTCTATGTCTTCAAAAGTTTTACCTATTTTATCATCCAACAGATTCAGTGTTTCTGTCTTGATATCTAGGCCTTCAATCTATTTTGATGTCATTTTAGTACAGAATGAGAGATATGGGTATATATTCATGCTTCTGCATGTGGACAACTAGTTTTCCCAGCATATATGTTAAAGACTATCTTTTCTCTAGCATGCTTTGTCCCTTTGGTGAAGATCAGCTCACTGAAATGTGTCTCGGGTTGTTTCTGCGTCTCTATTCTGTTCCAGAGACTGATCAACATATCTATTTTTGTGCTAACATCATGTTGTTTTTATTACTGAGGCTTAGTAGTACTACTTGGGATTTGTGATGCCTCCTGCTTTGCTTTTGTTGCTTTCGTCATTCTGGGTCTCTTCAGGTTTCACACAAATCTTAGGACTGCTTTTTCTAGTTTTGTGAAGAATTTTTTGTATTTTGATTTGGACTGTGTCAAATGTGTATATCAGTTTTGGAATTATGACTGTTTTGATAATACTCATACCTTGCTGGGAGGCTTGTAATATAGTACAGCTGTTTTGAGAAATAGTCTCAAATGGTTAAACATAGAGTTACCATTGGTCCCTGGATACTCGTAGGTATGTCCCAAGAGAAATAACATGAGTTGAGGATCTCAATTTTTCTGTATTCACTCTAACACTGGCTATTCGCTGTTTGTTTGTTTTTAAGGCAAGGTCTTGCTGTGTCACTCAGGCCAGCT
>NW_004955825.1:7941-17958 GCF_000276665.1 Chinchilla lanigera
TTTTTCTAGTTTTGTGAAGAATTTTTTGTATTTTGATTTGGACTGTGTCAAATGTGTATATCAGTTTTGGAATTATGACTGTTTTGATAATACTCGTTCTGGCTATTTCAGAAACAGCAGATAGCTTTCTATTTTTTGATGTCTTTCCGTTTCTTTCTTCAGAGTACTACAGTTTTTGTTACAGAGGCATTTTATTTCCTTGGTTTGGTTAATTCCTAGGTATTTCATTTTTTTTGAAGCTACTGTGAAAGGGATTATCAGTTTCAGGTAAAGTCCTTCTGCACCTATTTTTGTCAAGGTTTTTAATCATGAATGGATACTGGATTTTGTCAAAGGCTTTTTCTGCATCTATTGAGGTGATTGTGTGATCTTTTTTGTCCCTGCCTCTTTATGTGATGTATTACATTTATTTGCATTGTTGAACCCTCCTTGCATCCCTATGAACTTTTAATGATTTGTTGCATGCCGTTTAGCAGGATCTTTTGAGAAATTTTGCATCTATGTTCATTAAGGGGAGTAGCCTGTAGTTTTCTTTTATGTTGTGCCTTCATCTGGTTTTGGTAACGGGGTAATGCTAGCTTCTAGGAATGAGTTTGCCAGTGCTTCTTCCCTTTCAATGTTATAGAACAGTTTGAGGAGTTTAATGCGAAGTTCTTGGAGAATTCAGCAATCAACCCACTGGATAATGGGCTTTTTTTAGAGTAGGGTTTCTATTGTTGCCATTTTATCACCTGCTATTGGTCTATTCAGGATTTTTATAACTCTCGGCTCAGTTTTGATAATTGATATGTATCAGGCATTTCTCCATTTCTTCTAGGTTCTCCAATTTGTTTTTTTTTTTTTTTTTTTGACACAGTGTCACTATGCAGTTCAGACTGGACTTGAACTCACTATGTAGCCCAAATTGGCCTCAAACCTGAAGCAATCCTACTGCCTCAGTCTCTGGAATACTAGAATTACAGGCATGTGCCACCATGCCCAGTTTCTCTTCAACTTATTGGAATAAATATTTTTGAAAGCATTTCTTTCCCTTTTCTTTTTTTTTTTTTTTTGGTCTTTCTTCAGACAGTGTCTCACTATGCAGTTCACATTGGCCTTGAACTCACTTTGTAGCCCAGGCTGGCCTCAAACTCACAGTGATCCTCCCACCTCAGCTGGGACAGACATGTGTTACCACACCTGGCTGAAAGCATTTCTTACAGTCTTCTGTATTTCAGTCCTAGCCACTGTGATTTCATCTTTTTCTTTACAAATTGCATTAATTGTTTTTTTTTTTTTTTCCTTTTTTTGCTAAGTCTGATTACAGCTTATCAATCTTGTCTAATCTTTCAAAGGGCCATCTCTTTGACTGATTCTTTGTATATATTTTTTTAAGTTTCAATTTCATTAATTACTACTGTGATTTTTTCTACTAGATTGGGATTTGGATTGTTCTTGTGTTTCTAGGACTTTGCATTATGGTTTAGGATCACTCTTCTTTTTTTTGGTCTTTTTGAGATAGAGTCTCACTGTGCAGTTCAGGCTGGCCTTGAGCTTACTTTGTAACCCAGGCTGGTCTCAAACTCGCAATGATCTTGCTGCCTCAGCTTCCTGAGTGCTGGGATTACAGGTGTGTGCCACCACGCCTGGTGGGATCACTTTATTCCTTTAAAGTGTTTGTAGCTATAAATGTCCCCCTTAGAACTGCTTTTATTCTTTCCTATAGAATTTGGGTATGTTGTGCATCCACTGTCATTTGAATTTAGGAACTTTTATATTTCTTCCCTGATAGGACTCTTAATATTATGCTGAGTGAAGGAACCTAGACATATGATGATTGCAACTTTACCTAAAAGGAGAAGCAGATCAGTGGTTACCTGTGTAATATGGAAAGAGTAAATTATGAAAGGTTAAGAGGGTATGTTGTGGGTGGTGAACATTGTTATTATTGATTAGGGTGATTTTTTATAGGCATATGATATGCCAACATATGTCAACTTTTAAACTTTAAAGATATGCAGTCTACTCTATGTCAGTTAAACTTCAGTCAAACTGTTAAAAAATGCACAGAACTCTTCCATGATAAAAACAGCAGAAGCACAAGCAATAAAGAAAAAAATATGCAACACTGTAAAAAATAAAAAACCTTTGTGCTTCAAAGGATACCCCATCAAGAAAGTGAAAAGATACTTGGAATGTTATGCTTCTGTATGTTAGTAAAATTAGAAGAGTGAAAAGTTAACCAATTGAATGAGAGAAAAAGTTTGAAATCAGATAAGGAATTTGTATCTAGAATACATAAAGAATTCTTGTTAACTCACAATAGAAATACAACCCAATCTAAAAAAAATAGTCAAAAGGTCTGAGTGGGCACTTTTGCAAGGAAGCTATACAAATTAGCCAATAAATTCATGAAAGAAGCTGAACATCATTAGCCACCAGAGAACTTCAAATTAAAACATAATGAGCGAATGCTTCAGATCCACCAACACAGCCATAATAAAAAGATTATCAGTGAGGAGGTAGATAAATTAGAATTCTTTTACACTGTAGATGAGAGTGTGAAATCCCGCAGTTGCTTTCCATTCCTAATGTATATTCTACCCTAATGTATATCTAAAGAGAAATGAAAATGTTTCCACACAAAACGTAGTATATGAATGTTCACAGCAACACTTTTTGTATTAGTCAAAGATTAGAAAAAAAAGAATGTCCACTGACTGATGAATGAATACATTTAAAAAAAATGGTACATCCATATAATGGAATGTTAATTGATAACAGAAAGATATGAAATACTGCTACAGGCCACTATGTGGTCAAACTTTGAAAACACTACACAGTTAAAAAAGAAAAATCAGACATAAAAGTACCTTATACTATATAACTATTTACACAAAATATCTAGAATAGGCAAAACTAGAGAAATAAATTGGTGGTTTCCCAGGGCTGCTAAGATTGGAAAGTGAGAGGCTAAGGTGAATGGAGATTCTTTATAGGATAATGAGAATGTCCTGAAATTGAGATGATGTATGTACAATTCCGTGAGTATACTATGAAATATGAAGAGAATGGATCATATCTGGTAAAAGGATGAATTATGTGGGGTGAGCTGTATCTTAATAAAGTTAGTTAAAATTAAGTCATTACAGAAAATTTTAAATAGTTAAAACATGGGAAATGTTTAAGTGACACACACAGACAATATGCATATCATACGCCACTTCTCTCATTCATTGTCCTACACACACACACACACAGCATTTGCAATTTTTTGAGACTCATTTTAATTTTTTCTTCAAAGGCAATAAAATTGCTGGGTTTCTCAATACAGTATCACTTAATAGTTTTTGTTATTCTAGGTCAATGGTGGCAAACCTATGGCATGCATGCTGCTTGTATCACTGAAAGCTCTGAAAGGTTTGCCATCATTGGCTAGGTTCTCAATATGCTGTGTACATCTATCTCATTTCTCATGAAAAAAGGCAGGTAGGTGATGGATCATTTAATTTGAAGTTTGGTATTTTTCCTGGTTGCTCTTAGATCTTGTGAGTCCACTTTAGACATCTCAACCTCCAGTGACTTCTTCTAGATTGTTCTTAATTCTCTTCCTCTTAATTCCCTAATTTCATTATTAGCTTAGGCTCACAGAGCAAGAAGAACTTCAGTTTTGGGAAATGTCTATCATTCCAATTAAACCTTTAGAAAATTAAGAACACAAATCTATTAGGAATCATCTGAAAGAGAAATATCTTTTTTTTGAATTGCTGCTCTGAAGCCCATGCTGTCTACTACTGGCAAATACAGAATGCCGAGCCAAGTAACACAAAACTACTTCGAAATACTAAAAATATTGTTCTTGATGTGTTTTGTAATTTACAGTACAATTAAAATTGTTCAAATAAGATGACTAATCTGACATTCAGAATAAATTTATATTTTATTTGGTTCGTTGGGTAATGGAATAGAAAGGATACTCAGATTGCGAGTGTGTGTGGCTGTGTAGGTGTTGCTGGGGACTGATCCTAGGGCCTCATGCATCCCAGACAAGTGCTCTACCACAAATTATCTACATCAGCTTGCAGACATATCACAACTTACAAAGTACACAGATAGAAGGAACAAAGGCTGGCTGGGATATACTTGTCCTTGGAAACACTGCAGGATGAAGTGATAAGTTGAATAAGTGGCAAGAGACAGGAAATGATGAGATAGGGAAAGGAAGGATGACATTTCCAGTTTGAACGAAGGTAATGGTTGTGACCACAGATAAACAATACAAGGACAGGCTTAGGGATAGAAGACACTTTTACAGTTCCATGGAATTATCTTTATCTGTATCTGTATCTATATACCTGATACAGAGATTTTTAGACTTCTACTCTTATACACAGTAATTCAAATGACCAAAATACATGAAGAACTTGCAGAGTGAAAACAAAGGGCTGGGAGTGGAACCTCAGGAACATCAAAGTTAGGGTGGACAAAGCAAAGAAGACACAGCCAGAACCTGTTACAGGATACAGAGAAGACTGGGAAAAGTTTACGAGCATGTCATCAATAGCCAAATTTAGGTAAGAATCTGGAGACATAAAAGCTGAAATTTCCACTGGATTTGTCAATTAGAAGTCAATTAGTAGAGCAAAGTTGGCTGAGGTTTTACTGTCAGGTTAAGGGAGAAACTGAGTGTTCTCCGATGTGAGCATCTGAATTCATATGCCATAAACATCACTATGATAAAGTATACAATTTAGTGGTTTTGGCAGATTCACAAGGGTATACACCCAGTATTACTAGTTAATTCCAGAACATTCTGTCACATCCACACAGAACCCCAGAGCATTAACAACAATTTTTAACAATAATTGACAATAATTATTGATTCCAGCAATCCCTAAAGCATTTCTAAAATGTTTTAAACATTATTAAAGAAATATCAGTTTTATCCAAAGGAGTACATTCTGAAGTACAACTGATTCACCATCATAATACTATTTTTATATAAATACCAGTCATATTCACTTAATGTTGGGCATACTAATAAAATTCAATCAAGGAAACAAAGCTGCTTTTCTGCTACAAATATTTTGTGTTTACACTATATTCCAAAACCAATGCCTGAGAAATTCATTAGCTTGTGAAGGGTAAGCAATTTACGGAGTTTAATACCTGTGAGACACAAGAACTAAGCAAGTTTAAGTTCCAATTTTATCTTTTTTTGGGGAAGAGCCCAACAACACGCTGAGTTAAGATAATTATGCACCTCAGGAAGGGCATTAGCTCACCAATGAAAATGCATTAAAATAAGATTAAACCAAGAATCTATACCTAATCACCTTTATTAAGCAGAGGACAAAACATTTAGATAATTAACTAAAATGTGGGCTGAAAAAAAAAGCAGATATAATACATTTAGTCCACATTTTGTACAAAAAATACTGAAAACTTATTCCTTGGCAAGTATTTGTTGGCCTTGGGGGGTAACAACGGACTCAATTTGAATTCAGCATGCTAAGTTACCCTTTACTATTACACGCAGATGAGAGAAAATTCTCTTTTCTTGGGAAAATGGTGGCTTAAAAACTGCCAAGTATCATACCTATGATAAAAATTTACATAAAGTAACATTAATGAAGTGTGGCTTCTATATTAGGATATTCATGCTAACAAGCTGTTGAAGGTATGGAGAATTCTAACTACGTGGGGAAGGCTATGAGTCTCGACGTGAGCAAGTCTGTTTAGATACTCTTGCTATTGTGTCAAAGAAGTCTCAGGAAATCTCAGAATTCCTTCCTCATTCTTCAGAACTCTACTTAAAACTCTACAGTATGCAGAAAATGATGTTCTATTTTCTTTTCAGTTTTCTACTTGGCTTCTCATGTTCATTTATGGGGAAGAAAGAAGGGAAGAAATTCCCTAGACTCTCAACAACAGCAGTTTAAAAGCTTGGCTGAGAGAGACCACCAGATGGACAGAGGATGAACTCCTGGACTTTAATAGCCTGTTATCTATTAAAAGCACAACTTGTATTTTCTTTTGAGGTAGTCGGGGACCTAGAAGTGGTTTTTGCTTTAACAAGTGACTCTTGGCCCTGCAGATGCCCAAAAGGTAACTGAAAGCAGAATAACATTTTACTTCATTTATTACCTTAAAAATTTGGGTCAGCTCACGTCTTAACTTGGTGGACGGACATGTGTCTGTCCAGAAGTTGACAAAACAAGGTTGACTGGTCCCAAATCTACATAGCCTATCTCATCTTCCTTCAAGACTGAGGACACCAAGATAAGAGACTGAAGCAGGTTGTGATGTCATGCACGTGTAATCCCAGCAGCACTCTGGGAGGCTGAGGCAGCAACAGTGTAAATTCAAGCCTAGCTATGGGAAGATCCTGTCTCAAAATAAAAAAGGACTGGGGACACAGTTCAGTGTGAAGCCCTTGGGCTCAGTCCCCACTACTGAGAAAACACAAGAAAAAGATATTTATAGGGACATTCGACCATGCCGGGAAGTCTCCAGTCATTGCTCTAGACCTACAGTCATCTTTAATTCCAGCACAGCCTCCCCAAGATCAAGATGCCCGAAGCAGAAACAATCATGGACTGAACTGCTCCTTTAAGCAATAAAGACTTTCCCCAGAGCCACCCTGCAAACCAGAACTGGGACCATGAAAACAACTCCAGCAAAAAAATACGTAAGAACCGGCTCATGAATGCGTCAGTTTGAATCTCTTCATCAGTGTGTCCCTTTCAACTGTGCAGGCTGAAGACTCTTCCTGCTTTCTTTCTCTTACTTTCTAACCCTGCCTAAGCAGTTGGTCTCTGCCTCACACTGCTGTGGCCTGCAATGCTTTTCTATGATGAGGGTCAACTAACCTACTTGGTGCGTGGGATGGGGCGCAAGTTGAGATCCTCAGGGACTCTTTCGGACCTCCCTGGACCCATCTGAGGACACAGACTGCACAACGATTTTTTTATGGATGAATTTTATTTTTTTTATTTTTATTTTTTGGTCTTTTTTGAGGCAGGGTCTCCCTACGCAGTGCAGGCTGGCTTTGAGCTCACTTTGTAGCCCAGGCTGGCCTCGAAGTTGCAATGATCCTGTCTCAGCTTCCGGAGTGCTGGGATTACAGGCATGTGCCTCTGTGCCCGGCTGAATTTTATATTATACATCATATTTTTATTATTTTAAGTTTATTCTGCTTGTACTCACGTTCATAAATTTCCCGCTAACTTACCATGTATTCCTGAGCATGTATGAATCTGTTATTTCAATCTGTTTAGTTGACATTGATTGTCAACTTACTGATAGGACTTCTAATAAATATTTTCTCAGAATTTGAGAATCCCAGTCTTCTCCCTAGCTATTACATTTCTGTAACTGCTGCCTTTGTATTATAAACATTACTGCTTTTAAGATGCCAGTTATGGGCCTATACAAAAATTCTAGGAAATGAATACAAAATAATTGCTATTTATGAAAGTTACATAAAATAAGTATATTTTAATGAAGGAGTTGCATCTTAGAGAAACTTGGTTTTAAATTTCTAAGGTGAAAACCATGTACACACTGTAGAGAATCCATACACATCAGCATCTTGAACCCAACCAACACACAATGCCTGGCCCACTGTAGCTTTGTATACTGTAAAATATCAACCAGTCTGTTGTCCTTAACTGCAGGAGTAAAAGGGCCAGAGAATTGTTCTTTCCTACGCAGTCTTCTCTATTTCATCTAACAACTGAGGGAGGATCATACAAATGCACGTATTAACTTGTGAATGGATTTTAAAAGTACTTTTGCTACTTTTAGGTAATTTTAAAAACTAATTTGTGATTCTTTCATATACCAAAAGAGCAGTGATTATCTCTAGGTGATATGATTAATGGTGATTTAAATTTACTTTTTATTTGTACTTTGTAAGTTTCTTTAATTTCAGTTAGAAAAATATATAAAATAAAAATACAGGCGGGGTGGCAGTTCAGTGAGAATGCACGCTTATCACGCATGATTTTCTGTGTTCAATCCCAGCACCATTTGAAACAAAACCACCTTAAAAACCTAAACCAAAACAACTATATTATATTTGCATTCTGTCGGCAGGCTTCTTACTGATCAGTAACAATCATTACAAAATTAATAGGAGAACTCTCATTTATAGCAACATGTCTATTTAAAGTTAATATTTAGGTTATTAAAGAGAATACAACCAGATCTGTGTAGGAGTCTTATGAAGCGCTGACAAAACATTACTAAAGGACATCTAAAGAAAGCATAAATCAATGCTGTGGACTAGAAAATTCAACGTCACAGACATGCTGATTCCTCACAAACTAAAACTAATAGCAAAAGTATTTTTTTGTAAAATAAAAAAGAAACTGTAAATGTATATGGATGAACAAAGGGACAAGAACAGTCAAGACAGTGCCAAAGAAAAAATTACCTGGGAAGATTGTACAATAATTAACACAATGTGCAGTTAGTGCTGAGACTGCTATGCAAGGCAATGGAAGGCACAGAAAAAGAGAACCCAAGGAGGAACACCCTCTCTGAACAAAGGGGCAACTGGCTACCCAAGGGCAAAAGAATAAAATTAGATCCCTTTAATGCAATATACACACATAAATTCTAGGTGGACTGAAAAGCAAAATTTTAAACTGTTTATGATAAAGAAGAAAAATACCTTTATGACCATAGGATATATCATTATTACCTAAATAAGATCAAGAATGCTTAGGTTGGGCCATGGATACAGCACAGCAGCACTGTGCCTGCCTGGCAAGTGTAAGGTTCTGAGTTCGATTCCTGGTATTTTAGAAAAAAAGAATGTTTAGGTTGCATGCAAAACTGTGTATATACTGTACACATTTCTCATATTACACTAGATATAATTATTCCTATTTTCTGTCACATTTGTCACTTCTTGGTGTTTCCTGTGTTTAGGACCCTTTTGGACCTGCCCTAACGTACCAATTTCATTTGTATCTTTTATAACACAGTGTAGTAGTGTAAGGAGCATTTTCCTGAGTTCTGGGAGTCTTTCCAGCAAGAGGCTGTGGGAACCTCTGAAGGGTGTGTACTGTCCCCAGCCCTTCCTCTCTGGCTCTCTGCTCGTTCCCCAGCTGCCATGAGATGAGCACCCTTCTTCCTCCTTACCCTCCCACCACGTTGTCTTGTCTCATTTCTGGCCAAGACAATAAGCCAGCTAAGCATAGCCTGAAACCTCTAAAACCAAGAGTCAAAATAAATCTTTCCTCCTTTACATTACCTTTCTTAGGTATTGTGCCCCAATAACTGAAAGCTGACAAACACAACTATAACAGCTTCCTGGGACAATGTGCGGATTAAATGAAATACTATGCAAGGCTTTTACCAAAGTACCAGGTAACTTCATTACCGCTGAGCAAATATCAGCAATTATCCTCAGAAAACTGTACCAATGCATAACTTGGGACAAACAGAATAACAGTTACCCAACGATGCTATATGATTAACATAAAATTTTTGACCTGCCAACATAATAGAATAAATGTGTGCTGTTTTATGAATAATTAGCTTCCATGACAGTGTGACACAATGCCTTATAATAAATTTTTTCCCTTATCCTTCCTAGTCTGTTTTGCTGAAGAATCCTGACTAAACAAAGGGGTTACACAGCTGGCTTTTGAGACAGAGGAAGGGGCCCTAAGGCAAGGAATGCTGGCAAGTCTTCAGAGCTTGACAGGGCAGGGGAATGCATTTTCTCCTATAGCTTCCAGAAAAACCAGAAGTGCTAACATCTTTAGCCCAGGAAAACTGAGTTCAGACTCTCCTGACTTCCTGAATTGTAATACAATAAACTTGCCTTTTAAAAGAGATACTATGTTTGTGCCAATTTGTTACTGTGGCATTACAAAAGAAATACACATTGTTATCTTAATTCTTATCATTTTGCTCTGAAACCCTATATCATTTTTAATGTTTTTGTTTTGTTTTTGTGTATATTGTTGGTATTTTGCTATTGTTCTGTTTTTATTATTCTCTTTAAAATAAAAAAAAAAA
>NW_004955826.1:0-7635 GCF_000276665.1 Chinchilla lanigera
GGGAACCGAACTCACGACCTTGCGCTTGCCAGGCAGGCGCTTTGCCGCTGAGCTAAATCCCCAGCCCCTATAAAATATTTTTTAAAGTACAAAAAATATCAAAACTCAGTGTTTCCACACACCTTAATCCAACTTCCCCACAATAACCACTGATAAAATTCTATGACTATTCTATGCTTGCAAACATATATATACTTCCTATAAAAATTATCCTAAAAATAAAACATAACTTTGTACAACTGTCTTCCTTAATAGTACACCACAGATGTACTTCACTATAGGACAGACAGTACATTCAGTTTAAATGCCACTTAAGAGTTCTCTGATTTATCTGACTACAATAACTTATTCAACCACTTCTCAATTATGGACATTATTCATTTATTACTATTTTGTTTTCATTTGTTTGGTCTGAAGATTGAATCCAAGGCCTCACATAGGCTAAGCACATGCTCCACCAATGAGCTACAACCTCAGCTCCCATTACCTTTTTATTGCTAAAAATAATACTGCGGTGAACATTCTTGTACACATAACCTTCAACACATGCAGAACAAATTACCAGAAGTGAAACATTAAGAAACTGCCTTCGAAGAAAGCTGTTATTGTATGTCCCTACTAATGTATGAGTGCCTTTTCTTCATCTTCTCAATAATACTAGGTAATAAAACCTTTTAAATTTACATAAATTTGACTAGCAAAAAAGAAAAAATTGGTATCTTGTTATTCTTGTATACTCCAGATTAAAAAAACTCTGAGAAAGTTTTAAAAAAAAGTCTTTTGTATTTTTACTTACTATTTTTCTTAATTGATCATGTCCCTTGCACTCTTCACATTTTTATTTCTTTGTAGACTATATGTTACAGATAGTAATCTTTAATTATAATGCGCATATATTTTACATATATATAGGGTGTATGTATATGCGTATATTTAGAGGAGTATACTGTAAATATTTGTTTCAATTATATCCTTGTCTTTCAATTACGTCATACAAGAATGTATGTAGTATTAACGTAACCATACTTTTAAATCTGTAGTTTCTCTATTTTTGTCTTAATTAAGAGTCCCAAACTCAAACTAAGATTTTTTTTTTTTATGTGTTTATTGCGTTCAGAACTTTAAAGTCTGGAATTTATTTTTTCATATAAAACAACTTTTCTCAAATGAATAGTTAGCCTACTACATTTATTGATAATCCACCACTTGTTCATTGATTCAAATCCTTAATTTTTTTACACTGATATAGGCCAGCACCAGTTTAAATTACTTAGTTTTGCAGTTATTCATGATTGTACACTACTGAGTTCTACTGTTCAAAAATACCTAACTTCCCAGTTTCTATAAGTCTTTAGAGATTTTACTAGAAGTATGCTAACTTTATAAATATGGACATAAATGGATACTGTTATAATGCCATGTCCTTCCAAACATGATTTGACATTCTCTTTTACTCACTTCTTTGTCTCAGTAAAGCTTCAAACTCATACATATGTATATATGTATAAGCATGTATTTCTTGTCAGGATAAACAATGGGTTCTGAACAAACTGTGAATAAAATCTGCTAAAAGAAAGCTGTTGTTTTTATACATTTACTTTGTATGAAAACAAAGCAAATTCACTATTTGAACAATCTTTGGTTGATTTTCAGGAAAATAACCATATGTCCTACAAATTGCAACTTTGCTCTTTCCTTTAATGTATATATGATTTGACTTTCTTTTTAATCATACTGTTCAGAATCCCCAAATCCTGTCTAAAAATAAGGCACTAGACACCTTATTTCTCACATTGATGGCAACAAACAGATGTTTTAAGAAATTTTTAAATGTTTCCCTCCATTTCTAGCTTTCTAAACGTTTCAGGAAGCACAGCAATTAAAATATATCACACAGTGAAATAATACATTTTCCTTCGCCAATCAACATGATGAATTAACAGATTTACTAGTATTACAATTACACCTGTATTCCCTGATCATGATTTTTTTAGCACATGTCTAGACTTGGTTTTGTCACATTTTACTTAGGATTTCAGTATTTATTAAGAAACTGACATATTTTTTTTTCTGCTAATAATGACCAGTTTTAGTAACAGCAGTAACCTTACAGCTTAAACAGGGAAACATAGATCTCTTTTTTCATTCTGGGGGTCAGGGAAATACTAGGTCTGGCCATGCTGCCTGGAGTCATCGTGAACTCATGGACTAAAGTGATCATCTAAACTCAGCTTCAGAGTAGCTTGGACCAAAGGTACATGCCATCATGCCTAGCTTATCCTTTTAATAAACTTTTAGCATTGGAACTGTAGCTTAGTGGTAAAGTGCTTGTTCAGCATGGTATCTCACTCAGAAGCCCAGGTAGGCCTCAAATATTCTATCCTTTTGCTTCAGGCTCCCACGTAATTAGGTGTAAATGTATGTACATCTGACTTATAAAAAAATCTTTTCAGTAACAGGAAACTTGGGCCAAGGATATAGTTCAGTGGCACAAATGCCTGCCTGGCAAGCGCAAGGTCCTGAGTTCAATTCCCACTACCAAAAAAAAAGTTTCCACTATAAACAGGAAACTTACCATTCTAAATAAAAAATGTAAGTATAATATCATCTGAGGCACTCGGGTGGCTGAGAAAGAAGGATCACAGTGAGTTTGAGGCCAGCCAAGGCTATACAAGTGAGTTCAAGGTCAGCCTGAACAACATAGCAAGACCCTGTCTCAAAAAAACAAAACAAAAAAAAACACATCAACACAGCTGCATGCTGTGGTACATGCCCATAATCCCATTTACTCAGAAGACCGAGGCAGAAGGGCTAGAAGTGTGAAGCCAGCCTGAGCTACTTAGCAAAATTCCATCTCAAAAATGGGCCAATGCTACAGCAGATGTGACTTCACTGTAAGCTACAATTAGCAAAAAAGCACATTGGAATGAAGAGTGAATGTGTATGTATATGTGTTTAGGGGAATGTGCCTCTGGAAATTCCTGGTTTGAGCACTGATGCCAAAAACTCAAATAGGTTACTTTAGTGGTGAATCACACATACACTTGTGATATCACACTTATTCGTGGTAGCCTGTGATTTGTAATCCAAATGGAATTACTACATGGTAATATTGAAGAAACTCATCTGCTGTGAGCACTGATCGCTGTATTCTTATTTAAAAACAGAAATGGAGATTCTTCATGTTCCTATTTCTGGCAATCTTTCAATTATTTATCTATCAACCAAAGCCCACTCTAACTGACTCTAAACTTGGGAGTTTTTCCTGAGCTCTACTGGAAACAGAAGTATGCACATCTTTCATGACACACTATCCTAAATTTCATGAAGATATGGAGCATGTCTTTTTCACTCACAACTATCAATATCACTTAACAACTATTACTAATGCCTGGTAATCGATTAATGAATAATGAATGAAAATTTGATTTCACTATCAATTTGCTGTCACCTATTTTAATTTACTAAAACTCTTCTGGTGTTCCTCTAGACTTTCTCATTTTGGTATTATTTTTCTTTCATTTCAATATGAAGGTTAGTAAACAAATGCACTTAGTCAGATATTTTGAAAGAGATGTAGTTAAATACCCAGGAGCTTGATTTACTATGGTATTTGTCACTCACGCACAAAGTTTATAGTTCCTATTATACATTTTCCAGATGTAAAATAATACAGAACTACCTGAACTAATAAATTCCAAATACTCTTAAGTGTTGTTCGTTGCAAATGGACAGTCATAATCACTTGCAGCATTAAAACAAATCTTAAAATGTTAAGTAATCTATTATACTTTTCAAAACAAATACAGCTGTTGCTTCATACCTGGCCAGTACTGAAGACCTGAACAAATTCTCTGAAGAGTTCTTGGATATTGTTGAAACAAGCAAGAGGAACGTAAAGCATGAAACATATCTAAGTGACCTGGAGGGAAATTGCAAAAGGTAAGCTCCCTGATTTCCAAACCAAAAACACAAACATCACATGAAGTATTAAGAATTTTTATCAAATATTAGGCAAGTCACAATATAATGAGTTTCATAACCTTTTCTGTGATATGACTTTGCTTTCATAAAAATATCTAAACATTATTAATTTAATTACTTTAAACTGCAGAGCTCTTTATGTTACTGTCACTTAACAGCTAACTTTTACATCTGGCATATAGTTGCCAAAACTATATCAACAGAGGTATAAGGTATACATGTTTAAGCTAAAATTACTTTTAGAACACAAAGAGATAAGAAACTGCTCTTTCTTAGAAACAGCTGCAAAAGCTTTAGTGATGCAAAAAACATGCAAACCACAGCTACTGCTATTTTTCCCTTTTAAGGTTTTCATATCCAGTATGCAGAAAGTTCCTTCCAGAGTTGTAAGCCATGAATACTGTGATCTTTTCCAACTCCTACTATTTATTTATTTATTTATTTATTTATTTATTTTGGTTTTGGTTTTTTTCTGGTACCAAGAATCGAACTCACAACCTTGTGCTTGCTAAGCAGGTGCTGTGCCACTGAGCTAAATCCCCAGCCCCTCAACTCCTACTCTTCAGTAATGTTTTTAACCTATCTTACTTCTAAGATGCTAGGGACTTGATTGGCAGCAGCAACAACAGAAATAAATATAGTTATCATCGATGTGTTTCAGTTAGAATTACATATGCTGATTAGAAGAGCAGTAATAATGATAACAATAGAAAGTTTTCCCTCTTCAATACTTAATATAGGGCAAGCACTTTAAAAGGTTTTTTTCTGGTACCAGAAATCAAACTCAGGACCTTGCGCTTCCCAGGTAGGCCCTGGGCCACTGAGCTGTATCCCTGGCCGAAGAGTTTTATATAGACAATAAAAGAGGATTGTTAATCTAAGTCCCCAAGCTCAAAACCATTTTTTCCCTCCTCTTATATTCTTAATGTCTTCATATTGCATAAAAAGACAAAAGAAAAGAAATACCAAATGAATAAAGTTTATGTAAGGTATAGTTTCAAGTCAAACCATCATCAACTATTCAAACCTGTTCTTTTTTACAGGACTTTTATAGAATATACTGACTTTAAACATCTGCTTTTCCATTAATATGACAGAGAACTTTGATAAAGTTCCAATATTCCTTGTGTGCCATTCAAAAAGAAATCTAGACCCAGGCATGGTGGCACAGCCTGTAAACCCAGCACTCAGGAGGTTGAGGCAAGAGGATAGTTGAGAGAGTTCAAGGCCAGCCTGGGCTACAAAGTGAGTTCAAGACCAACCTGAACTGCAGTGAGACCTTATCTCAAAAAGACAAAAAAAAAAAAAAAAGAAAAGAAATTCAGGAAGCTAACCTGACATTCTTTTCAATAGACTGTAGTATAAGCCTATTTAGTATAATGTCAGGTTGTGACAAGCTTCAAAAAAAATGTAGACATCTCATAAAAGGAACTATAGCTATTTCTTTATCAATATATTCTCAAAGATTAGTATGTTACCTGGAATCTAATAAATGTATGCCACCTGAAGTTAAAATAAGGACACATTCTTCACTGGGTGTGATGGTGCACATCTGTAATCCCAGCACTCTGGAGGCTGAGGCAGGGGGATCACTGAGAGTCTGAGGCCAGCCTGGGCTAGAAAGTGAGTTCAAGGCCAGCCTGAACTGCAGAGTGAGATCCTATTTTGGAAAAAAATCATATTCTTCTAAATGTGATGTGATATACTATATTAGATCTAGGAACAGACTATCAACAGTAATGTCAAAAAAAAGTGATATAATTAAAGCAAATTTTGCTCAAAGCAAAACAATCTGTACTTAATTCAAAACATTCCAGGCCAAGTATGGTGGTGCACACCTTGTAATCCTAGCACTGTTGGGAGGCTGAGGAAGGAGGATCCCAAGTTAGAGGCTAGTCTAGACAACTCAGGAATTTAGCAAGATCCATGACTCAAAAAATAAAAAAGGTTAGAGACACAGCTCAATGCAAAGGTCCTGCATTCAATCCCCAGTTCCACAAATCAATAAACTATATGTTATATATTATGTTACATATAATATATGTATGTCAGTATGAATTTGTTTTAATGAATGTACCATGGTTAGGGAAGATGTCAAAATTAAGGGAAGCAGGTACAGAGTATATGAAAATTCTCTATACTATCTTTGAAGTTTTTCTGTAAATCTCACATTATTTCAATATGAAAACTTACCAGAAAAAAAAATAAATCCTAAAGAATCTGGTCCATAGTAAATGCTAATAAATATCTACTTTTTTTATAATACTTAAATGGCTTATTTTCATTAGAATCAAAAATATATGAACATACCATATTTATTTTCAAAGAAGGACTGTGCAGAGACGTGAGATGTATGCCAGTGGGAAGAAACACTTCTGCCTTTGCAAAATCCAGGAAGTAGATTTTCTACCAGTTGATCAATCTGTCCAATTTTTAATTCAGATAATCCAAGGTCCCTTAAATTAAGTGTAGGCTATAAAAGATTAAGTGAACCAAATAGTAACATTATTGAGACACTTAAAAGACCAGAAACAATTTTTTCAAATCTAAGAAATACAGTGGTTTCTTAATATTTAAAATACAATTGATGAAAATATTAAGTTCTAGTTTTACTGAGGTCAGTCATGTGAAGTTTGACAAATGCTGAAAAAGTATAGCCCTAATGGTACCCTTAAATAAGAAAATGACATTTTAGCACGAATGAGGAAAAATGCATCTTTTTATTCAAACCAAAATCATCACTGAACTAAGCATTATGATTCACAAAATGAAGTTAAGTGTTTTATATTTTTCCCTTTTCATCACACAACGTACTCTCATCTAGTGCTAGTCAAGCAACAATCAGCCAAACATTTATAATGACTGGGAATGCAGCTCAACAGCACAGTACTTACCTGGCACACTAGGATGCAAAAACAAGAGGAGGGCTTGCAGTGGGGGAGCAGGAGGGGAAGGGGAAGGCATGTAACAGGAAAAGTTAAAAGAGTTAAGTTTTGGGTTTTCTTTGTTGTAGTAATGAGAAATGAACCCAGGACTTCTCACTGAGCTGTGTCCCTAGTCCTTTTTTAATTTTTTGAGACAGGGTCTCACTAAATCTCTAAACTGCCCAGCTAAGCTTGAACTCGTAAGTCTCCTGCCTCAGCCTCCCAGTGTGCTGGGATCACTGGTGTGGCACTACCATTGGTGCCAGGAAGTTTTACTTTGTTATGCTTTGTTGCTAGTATTCTAGAGTGGCTGTTTGGATAAGCAGCCCTTGATGAAAACAAAGAAGCACCACAGAGCAAAGAAAGTAAGATTAAGTAGGATGCCCAGGAGTATGACAAGGTTTTGATACAATACAGTACTTGCCAAAGACAAATACAAAGACTAATGAGGTCCTTAAGAACATTGATTTTGTATTTCACACCATTCATCTTAAACTGCACACTGCCTTCTAGTTACTTTTCAAGCACCAAAAATGTCCTTTACCACCAATTCTGTAATTTCACTTGATAAAAATTTAGCAACAAATGATAGAAATAATTGTGTTTTTGGCAACAACAAGGAAATAATATCCAACACAATGCATCACAAAAAGTGAATACGGGGCTGGGGATTTAACTCAGCGGCAAAGCGTCTGCCTGGCAAGCGCAAGGTCGTGCGTTCGGTTCC
>NW_004955826.1:7765-17539 GCF_000276665.1 Chinchilla lanigera
TAGCACATGTCGTAACCCCAGCTATCTGGGAAGCTGAAACAGGTGACAAATGCTAGTCTGAGGCAAGCCTAGGCAACACAGGCAGAGCCTACCCCAAAAGACAAAACAATAATAGCAATAAAATAAAAATACAAAAAATATATAGCACAAAAAAGGGCCAAGGATTTAACTCAGCAGTACAGTACCTGTCTAGCAACCGTGAGGTCACAAGTTCAATTTCCAGTACCTCCTTAAAAATCATAAGCGTACTAAAGGAACAAAGAGGAATCCAAATCAGCCTGTAAGGGCTGGGGGTGTAGTTTAATGGTAAAGTGTTTTCCTATCATGTTTGAGGCCCTGGGTTCAAACCCAGTGCCAGAAAGAAATTTAAAATTAATTTAATTCTACCTACACTAACATTTTCTAAAATTTCTAAAGACAGCATAATTCTGCTGCATGTAGCAATTTTGATACATATAATAACCCTTCCTGATAGGCAATCTCTTTCCAGTTTTTTAGCCCTAGGCAATATATTATTTTGAGAGAAACACCATATTCATTTCATTTTCATTACACTGTATTAACTATTCTATTTTATCAGTAATTGTGTTTTGAGCATTTTGTTTTGCTTTTTGAGACAAGGTGTCACTATGTCACCAGGCTGGTCTCAAACTCATGGTGATCCTCCTGCCTCAGTCTCCTGAGTGCTGGAATTACAGGCATGTGCCACCACGCCCCACACCTGGACTGTAATTTGAGTGAAGGGCATCAGAACAGTAGAGACAATGGACTGCCTATAGAAAAACAACAATAAAAAGGAAAACAGAAAAAAAAGAGAGTGTAAAGATGACAAACTTGTCATCTAACCACAACTTTTTTTCCAAGACTGGTCCTACAAAGTCCCTAGAACTATCTTTCTAATCTTCCTCCACTGTCCTTTGCCAGAACTCCTGACATCAGGACTAAAAGCATCAGGGGAGAGAGGCGTTTTGGAAATCTGACTACCTAACTTCTTTTCTTAAAAACGTATCCTGAGGCCAGGGATATAGCTCAGCAGCACAGCTCCTGCCTCGCAAAAAGCACAGTCCTGAGTTTGATTTCTGGTACAAAAAAAAAAAAAATACCACATGTTCTGGGCTTGTAAATAACTACCTTATTTGGAAATAGTAACGTTCTTACATTCATAATTCCCTATAATCCAGGAATCACTGGATTTCTAATTATATGAATACTCAAAATATAGTTTTCTAGCTTGTACATTTTACTTTCAAAAACCCACACTGTTTAATTCTACTCAAAGCTTCTGAAAGTCAGAAAACAATGTGTTACTATACTATCTTCCTTGAGAGTTGGAAGGTAATTACTCATGAGTTACTCATGAGCAATAAACATTGCTGGCTGATATTTGATCAAACATTATTACAATTTACTATATCAGAAAGAGCTCCTCACACAACCAGGGTAAAAAACCATTACCTCACTGCTGGGAGCCTCATGCTCTGGAACTACATCTCGATGCTTGTTTTGAGAAACGGATGCACTGACTGAAACAGACACAGGTTTTGGTGAATGGAAGGCACTGATAAGGTGACTGAGAGGAACTGTAACCTAGAAGAAGAGAAAAGGTCGAATTAAGTAGTATATTTTTAAAAGTCTTTCTCTAGTTAGAATTTAAGATATATTAAAAGTTAAAACTATGCTGAATAGTACAACTACATTGTGAACCTGGGCACAGCACAGTGGTAGAGCACTTGCCTAGCATGCTCCAGGCCGTGTTTGATCCCCAGTAAAACACACACACACTCTCCCACCCCTCTGTGTCTCTCACACACACACACACACACACACACACACACACACACAGTCTCTCTCTCTCACACACACACTCTCTCTCACACACACAAAGACACACTATGTGTTAAAAACAGCAAGCACTCATTTACTGCTTACAGTCATTCTCAATTTGTGAATCAAAAGTTTCATCATATATGTGTAGTCCTTGAACCTTGAACTCATCATGTAGCCCAGGCTGGCCTCAAACTTGAGATCTTCTTGCCTCTGCCTCCAGGTTGCTGGGATTAGAGGAGTGCAGTACGACATCTGGCTCCTAGAGGCAATTTTTATTAATTTTTTTTTTCAATACAGGGTCTCATTGTGCTCATTGTGTAGTAGTAATTCAGACTGGCCTCGAGCTCCTGGCGATCCTCCTGCCTCATCCTCCCTAGTGTTGGGATTACAGGCTTTGATTACAGGTCTGTACTACCACGCCCAGCCAATAGTTTTAAATAGCTGAGGAAATACACCATTAGGGGAATGGCAAAATATATGACACTGTCACAGAGTGTAATACTTCACCAACACTTTAAAAAAGTTAATTTTTTTTTTTTTACTAAATTTACACTTTTCCTTCCTTCCTATCACCATCGTGTTCTAAATCACCACCATCTACATGTGAATTTTGCAACAGATCCTAAATCCCTGCTTCTGCCCTCATGCAGCCATGCATATTCCTAGTACAGGATTAAAGAGATCACATTTAAACCAATCTGTTCACATCACTCCTCTGCTCAAAACTGCTCAAGGGTTCTCTTCCACTCCTAGGAAAAGCCAAAGTCCTAACAGCAGGGACCCAGAAACCTTTCCATGCTTTGAGTCTTACCTGCCCCCACTCTCTCCCCTCATCCTCTGTGCTCCAGCCTTACTGGCCTTCTTGCTCTCCCTGCAACACCAGGCAGGCTCACCGAAGGCCTCGCACTGCCATTTAGAACCTAACTTGCTCTTAACTTCCCTTCAGTTCAGACTCAAAGTCTTCTTTTCATCAGTTCTTCCCCTGCCTACCTTAATACTTCAACAATCTTCTCCTGGAGGATATTTCTTACCCAGGTTCTCTGCTCTATGTATCTTCTTGGCACTTTTCAGTAATACTTTCCATGTTTACTTAATTATCTGTAGACTGTTATTATCTGTCTGTGTGATATTATTAGTTACCGGACATTAACCACCTGGAGTTAGCACAGAACCCACAGGTTAAGAGCTTGGTTCCACAACACTGCCCCCAGTTCAAATGTCAGTGCCAAGTCCCAGGTCAACCATGTTTCTGACTAACCCATTATAAACTAGGGGTTCCCACAACCCTCTTCAGTTTAATTACTTGCTAGAATGACTCACAGAACTCAGGAAAATATTTTATGTTTACTAGTCTACAATAAAAGAACTGAACCGCCAAATGAAAAGGTACATTAGGCAAACTATAAAAGCATCTCTGGTACAAGGATCCTGCCTCCACCCACTCACCATCCAGACGCTCCATCTTCTTGTGTGGGAGTTTCTAATGGAAGCTCGGCGTGGTGGTGCACACCTGTAATCCCACACTAGGACACTGAGGCAGGAGGACCACACCAAGTTTGAGGCCAGTGTGGAATACGTAGTGAGTTCAAGGGTAGCCTGAACTACATAACAAGACCCTGTCTCAAAACAAAACCAGAAAAAGTTTCTAATACAGCTGAGACTCCAGCCTTGCCCTTCCTTCTCTAGAGGTATGAAAAGGGAAGTACTCGCTTTAATCACTTGGTCTTTTTGGTCCCTAGTCCCATTCTGAGGCTATTTAAAGTTCAAGTCATTTCATGTGCTTAAACACTGATGTGATCAACCAGGGATCATGAATTATGAGAAATTCAAGTAATTACAACAATTTTAGAAGCTCTGGGTCAGGAAGATCACAAAGACTACATAAATTGTTTTATTTTACCACACTCTCCAACTAGAAAGTAAATTCCATGCAGCAAAAGGATTTTCTATATTTTATTATTTTTTCTATTTTATTGAATATTGTATCCCAGCATAACAATAAACAATATGTGAATGCTACACAAATATTTGAGTAACTGAATAAACTAAATGGGCTCTTACTAAAAACCATGTCTTGTAATATGTTTTACTCATCTCATTTAGTCCTCGTAATAACCATAAAAATTCACTACTATAGTTTCCTTGTGGTCTCAATATTTGTCCCTTCTATTAAGAAGACCTTAAAGATTTTTTTTGTCTTTTTCAGATAAGAGTTTTGCTATGCAGTTTAGGCTGGCCTTGAACTCATTTTGTAGCCCAGGCTGGCCTCAAACTCGAAGCAATCCTCCTGCCTCAGCCTTCCTAGTGCTGGGATTACAGGCATGCGCCACACACCTAGCTTTTAAAACCTTTAAGAAGACCTTTAAGAACAGTATCACCAAAAGGTTCTCCCTTCTTGCTCTTGTACTTATCTAACATGTTGTCAATAAATTTCTGTACATTATCTAAATGTACACAATACCTTAGGTTAAGGTATTGTGTTACTGATGCAGGCTAAAATACATCTCTTTTAACAGAGGAAGACAGCAGGAACGCAGGTAAACTTAGTGGCATGTTCAAGGTCACACAGCAAGTATAGGACGAAGAATTTGTTTTGTATCGGGAATCAAACTCACAACCTCAAGCCTGCCAGGTAGGCACTGTGCAGCTCACTGAGCTATATCCCTGGGCCCAGGACCAAGAATTCTAACCCAGGGAATACAACTAGAAATTCCAGTTCAAAAAAGTCTCATCACATAGGCCTTCTTCAAATCCCATGATATGTTATTACATAAACAAAGCAGACTATCAGACAACCCTTGTAAAATTATACATATCTATGTTAGTATAGAGGAAAAAAGGTATAAAATTTATTCTAAAATATCTATCTTTGGGTAATGAAAGCCCAGTTAAGACTGCCAACACTACACAAACTCACTTTACCATCTCTACCAGTACCACACAGCACTAACTCCATGCAGCTGATGGATAAAATCAGGCATTGTTGAAATGAACAGGCGGTGTCACACTTTCTCAAACAATTGTTAGGACTCCTCCAGATACTGTCACCTCAGTACACAGCATGTTCCTCGATCTAACTGAAGAAACATCCCTTCTACCTCTCATGAAATTTTCTTTCTTTCCATAATCGCTGCCACCGTTGGTGAGGCAATATCCCTTTCTTGGATTCCTGCCCTCTCATATTCTGTACATAGCAAGGAGTCAGAGTGATCCATTAAAAATGAAAATCTTACCATGTTTTAAAACTTTCAATGGTACCACTGGGCTGAAAATGAAATGCAAACTCCCTTAAGGCTTCTTGCAAATCTCACACTTGACAGTGCTACTAAAGCTTAATCACTAATGCTCCAGTGATATTAGTCTTGCTTTTTGTTCCTCCAACCTACAAAACTCTTTGCTCTCTCGGGATCTTCTAACACTTTACTCTAGACCTGAAATAACTGTTCACTGTTCACAAGGCTCTTACTCATCTTTACTTCATTTCACTGATAAAAGATTCTACACTTGCTTTGTTCACCCACTACCCAATAACTACTTCATTTTCTATTATCCAACCATACTCTACTAGCACAAAGAAGTTATAAACAAAAGAACACAATCATATTGTAAATCAAGAAGTTAAAGAGTGTCAATTTAAACAACATTTAAACTGAAGGTCTTCAAAAAATACTTGCCTGCTAATTATGAGCACTTTCAAGAAAAAAATGAAACCTATCAAAATGGTACGATCCAAAGACGACTTCTGAAATGAATCAAGAATGTAACATGGGGCAGGAGATATAGCTCAGCAGCACAGCGCCTGCCTGGCAAGCTCGAGGTCCTGAGTTCGATTTCCAGTACCAAAAAAAAAAAAATAGTCACAGTAACTATTCCTGAGCCGGGCGTGGTGGCGCATGCCTGTAATCCCAGCACTCGGGAGGCTGAGACAGGAGGGTCACTGCGAGTTCGACACCAGCCTGGATTACAAAGTGAGCTCAAGGCCAGCCTGAACTGCATAGCGAGACCGTCTCAAAAAGCTTCCCCCCGCCTCCAAAAAACAAACAAACAAACAAACAAACAAGTGATTATTCCTGGAAAAGGGTAACAGAAATCCCACACAATCATTTTTCTCTGTCCTATCTTTTGCTTTTCCAAAAACATGGAGATGAGGATGAGCCTAAATTTTAAATGCAAGAAGTTAACTATCTTCGTTATTTCAATCGAAAAAGGAAAAAATTCCGGTAGTTATTCAAATTATTGAATGTTCGGTTTAAATTCCACTTAAAAGAAAACGAGAAGTCCCGAGAGAGTGGGAAAGAACGCCCAATACCTGCTCCCTGTATGTTTATGGCTTCGCCATCTCCCCAACCCCCACTCGGGAACGTCCGATCTGCACAAAGCCTGACGGTTCTCCGGCGGAACTCTCACGCACTCGACCCGCTGCGCCACGATCCCCATCGCGCTTATACCACGCCTCCGCCCCAAAAGCTTGAAAGCCCTCTAACTTTCAGGCCCTACTCTCAGCGTTGTCCCGTGACCCACTTTCAGCCACGGAGATCGCTCTGGATCATCGCTTCCCTCTCTGGTTCGCTTCCGGAAAATCGATTCTACGAAAGCAACTGGAAAAGGGCTACGGGCAGGGCCGCAGAAAAAACGGGCTCGATGCGGGGCTCACCTGAGGCTGTACCGTGCTCGACAGGGAAAACATCTCCTCCGGGGCCTCAGCGACCTCTCCCGCCTGCCGAAACTATCCTGTGTTCTCGGCCCGGCCGGGAGGCGCTGAGCCCTTTTCTTTTATCCTTCTTTCTCTCCTCCCCAGCCCCTCTCCCTACCCAGAAATGGAAAATGGCCTCCCCTTCCTACAGCTGCTACAACGACAATCTGACCCGGAAGCCCACGCTCTAACGCAACAGTACTTCCGGGGCACGGGACCCGCCCGCCGCCCGCCCTGTGCTCCTGCCCGGGTGGTAGTGGGTGCGGACGAACGCTAACCCCCCAAAACTCCTAGGCTCTGCGCGTTTTGTTTTACTTTAAGGAAGGCAACGCATTCACCCTACTGTTCCTCTCTCCGACGTCCTGCGGCTTAATTATCAAATCCTCCGACATATTTCCTTGTTCCAACCGAGCCTCGAGCTGACAACGTTTCGTTTGCTACAATGTAGCGTGCTTTATTTTCCTCCCAGTAAACCTAAAGTTCTCCCTGTTGGCCTTAGTCTGTTTCCGTCAGGCGAATTCTAGCCTGTGAAAAATCGGATCACAGACTCAGTCACGCTTCCTGCTCGTCTGGCTTCTCCAATTTCGGCGACTCCCGTGGCGTCCAAATCTCAACGCCAGCCACTGCGTTAAGGAACAATCCGAACAGAGTTCTGTGTCTCGCGGGGTGGGCGGTCGCCAGGGAGGGGAAATTTTCAGGTCCAGACTGCGGAGAGGGCGGGTAAAGCAATCTGGTCACATCCTGTGATTCAGACTTCAGTTCCAGCTGTCCCTTCTCGGCCAAGAACTGTTTGTGCCTCCTCGCTCATAACAAATGATGTCAGTGGGCCGCGGTTACCGCCCTCGGGAAGTCCGCCACGCCTTCCCAGCGCCTCAGCGGCCACGGAATTGGCCCACTGGCTTTCTGGGCGACGGGAACGTGGCTGCCTTGGGCCGCGCGCGGCGCCGCGGTGACGTCACGGCTGGCGCGCGGGTGGGCGTGGCCTAACTTCGAACTCGGTTGGCGGGAGTCGCGGCTGGGCGAGAGGTCCGGGCGTGGGCCTGCCTTGGTGCGCTGTTTGCGCTGTCCAGCGATGGAGCCCACCGCCCGGAACGAGGAGAGTGGAGGAGGCACGGCGACGGGGGAATGGATGAACACAATCCCGGTTCCAAGACCGCCCTCCATTGAGGAGTTCACCATAGTGAAGCCCATTAGCCGTGGCGCCTTCGGGAAGGTGTACCTGGGGCAGAAAGGCGAGAAGTTGTATGCAGTGAAGGTAGGAAGTCCGGAAAGAGGAGAGGAAGGAGAGCCAGGTCCTTCCGTCCTTTTTCCTGCCCCCCGACTTGGGGGGCCGCGGGGCTCGCTGACGCCTGCAGAGGGGGCGCACTGCTTGGTTTGCGCCGGCCCAGCGGTCAGCCTGGTGTCTGGCCCCTGGCCCGCCTTCCTCACCGTATCTTAGGAGTCACCCACTGCCCAGGGAAAACAGCAAAACCTGGCCTCATTCGCCCGTCCAGTGTTAACAAAGGAGGAAACTGAGGCCAAAGGAGCTTTAATCACAGCCTGGTTCATGTCTCACCCACGCTAGAGTCATAGTTCTGAATCCGAAAAGTTTTAAGTAGTTGGTGGTTGTGTTTTCCTTTCTCGTTTACTTTGAAATACACATTGCTGAAACTTTTCTATCACAGAAAAATGATTAGTTTGTCGACAATGATTTCAAGTTGGACTTAACCAGGAGTAAGCTGCATTATGCTCTGATAACTGTTCTAAAATATTTAAATGTGAGTATTAACCTATTCGGTTCATTTATCTTCTGGACCCTTTTTACCAATTTGACCTTTACTGGGTTTAAGTTTGGGATTTTCATGACGTTTGTAACAGTCGCTTGCAGATTACATTTTAATTATATCCGTTTGTAATGGATTAATATTCAAGCTGCTGTACAACCGAAGATCTCATTAAACAAACCTTGTTTTCTCTTCATACTTTCTATTGTGACATTTAGAATGTGCTTTTATTTAAAGAGCAGACTGAAATATGTCTGTCAGTCTTTTCATCCTGCAGCAGTATATTTGAAGCTGTCTGTCCACTCTTGGTTCTCACTGACTTTCAAGATTTCAGATTATTTACATTTCACCACTAAGTGAAGGCATAAAGGAAAGGAGAAGCCAGCACACCATGCAATTTCATCTTGCTGTTGGACACTGCCAAATGACTAGCGCACACCGCCACATTATACTTGCCTCAACTCGAACAGTCCTCGACACCTCACTTCTAACCTCTCAACTTCCTGTGTTCCCTGTGTTTAATAGCACCAACATCCTCCCTGTCCTTAAAGCTAGAAACTTGAGTCATTTTAACTTTTTTCTGTTTCATCTGTATATTGTATCTCTTTCTTCCTAATTCTAACTCTTACAGTTGTTCTTTTCACCCCTCCCTTTCTACTCTGAAGCCTATACCCAAGCATAGGCCTTCATTTTTCAACAGGATTTGTCAACGTATATTTCAGTGGCTTTTAGTAAATTAAATAGCTGTGTAACCATTACCACAATCCAATTGTAGAATATTTCCATTATCAGAAAATGACCTCTTCTGCTCATTTGCAGTGCTTCCACTGTTAACACTTTAGCCTCTGGTAACCACTAACCTGCTTTCTAAAGATTTTCCTTTTCTGGAAAGTTCAAGTAATGGAATGATACAATATGCAGTTGTTATTGTTTTCACCTGACACAATGTGTTTGCGATTCATCAGACATTCATTTCAATACCTAGTATACTGGAATAACCCTAACGGAATCATTCTTTATATTTCATCCATTTCATCCATAGCTGTAACATTCAAGCTAAAGTCCAGACTCTTTAGAAAAGTAGTCATGTATCAAGTTCTGGCTCAAAATTTCTACGTATTTCCCACATACCTTGTGTTCAGGCAAAACTAATCCCTGAGTGCTGTGTATTTTCTTGCCTCTGAGCTTCTGTTTATGCTGGTTCCTCTTTTTCTTTCCCATTCTTCTCTCTTTATCTTATGTATTATGATTCATCTTAGCTTCTGTTCAAACCTTCTGTGTCTATGCCATTAAAATGGTTACCTGCTTTACACTTCCTAAGATTTGTGCTTTGCCTTCTACAGTATGTAGTAATCAATCATTATCAACTGCTGACATGAAAGCACCAGTTAATTTGTTCACTAAATATTTTGGATCTGGGGCTGGGGATTTAGCTCAGCGGCAAAGCACCTGCCTGGCAAGTGCAAGGTCGTGAGTTCGGTTCCCGGTACC
>NW_004955827.1:0-1720 GCF_000276665.1 Chinchilla lanigera
TCTTTACACTTATTTCATTTAATCTCCTTAAATTATTGCTGTGAGTTTAGTCTCCTGATTTGGCCCTGATTGATTTAATCCTGCTAAACACAGAGCTTTTGACAATTAGTCAGAAAACAGAGAAACTTTTTTGTAATCCTTGGTATTGAACCCAGGGCTTTGTGCCTCTTGGTAAGGACGCGATCAGCAAGCTAAGAAAGTAGACACCTAATATAAGCATTCACCTAGTATTTAGTCAATAAATATGTATTGAATTCAGCCATAGAAGGCAGCAAGTCTGTGTGTATGTGTGTTGTGTGTGTTTTTGTGTGTATGTGTGTATGGGCGCGTGCATGCATTAAGGTGCTAATATAGAGCAGAGAGTGAATTCAATGCAAAATTTATAAGGAGGCAAGGAGAGAGAGAGGGAAGAAGAAAAGAAGAACAGAAAAACGAAAGGAAAAAGGAAAGAAGAAGAGAAGGACATCATTGTATAAGTGGCACTCCCTTCAGGGCTTGTGTTTGGAGGAACAGGAAACTCACTGGAACCTGAGTCTGGATTGATTGAATCTCCCAAAGGTGAGGGAGGACCCACTGTTTGCTGCTTGGTACCATCCTACACCTGCAGGACTCTGGCACCCCTCGTCCCCATCTACTAGATGCTGACAGCCCACTCTGTGCACTCTGATGTCAAGACAGTCACCATAGACCGGGACAAATCGACAAAAGGCTCCCCCTCTACGGGGTCCTGCTCTCACCCAGAACCCCTCACTTTGCCCTCCAGAGTTCACAGGAACAAACATTTAAAGCCTGTCCCTGAAGACAATGCACAGGCCAGGCCAGGCTGCCGTCCTGTCCCCATCTGTCAAATGAGGACATCATGCCTGGCGTCTGGGAGTTCTGGAACGTGGCCGTATCCAAGTCCCTGAGACCTGGCCTGCTGCTCAGCCCAGCCAGTCTTTCTAGATGTCCTTTGGGGCGACGCATGGTCAATCCACATTGAAGGACACACTCACAGTCCGGCCCCTCATCCCACGAACTCTGAAACAGAATCTCCATTCAAAGCCAATGCACCTATAAATCATTCTCCAGTTAATGCCAACCTGACTTCAGCTGTTGTTTGCCTTATATTCCAAATAACTGTGTCTTTCTATTTTTAAAAATATTAGACTTCCTTCTAAAATAAATTTAAGTGCTTGCTTTGGCAACACATACAAAAACTGGAATGATACTGGGAAGATCAGCATGGCCCCTGGGCAAGGATGACCGGCAAATTCCTGAAGCGTTCCATATTTTGCGGGGAGTGTAGATTGGTGAAACTGCTGTGGGAAGCAGTTTGGAGATTCCTCACAAAACTAGGATGAGAAGTCCCACTTCAACCAGGTATTCCCTTCTGGGTATTTTCCCAGAAGAATTAAAAACATCACAGTGATATATGTACACTCATGTTTGTAGCAGCACAATTTGTCATACCTAAGTCTTTGAAACAACCTCAATGTCCATCCACTGAGGAATGGATAAAAAAAAATGTGATATATTTATATAATGGAGTATTACTCAGCTATAAAGACGATAAACTTGAGGCTTTTATAAGTAAATGGATGCAACTACAGACCATACTTACAAGTGAAATAAATCAAACCCACATGTGTAAACATCATGTAGTCTGCCTAGTGTAAGAACCTGAAAGAGTAAAGAAAACCCAAAATGTACAATAGATAACATGAAAGGGAAAGAAATT
>NW_004955827.1:2655-4429 GCF_000276665.1 Chinchilla lanigera
CTGAGAATGTGTTGGGCCTTGCGGTGCAGAAGAGAGAGAGAGTAATAAGGGGGAATTTGGGGAAAATTTATGAACAGCGAAGTCCAGAGCGATTCATGGGGATGAGAATATACGTTCTCGGAGATGCCTGTGAGGGGTGGTCTGTTCCCCCTGGATCAGGCAGCAGGCGCACTTGGGGAACGTGTGTCTGTCCCATGGAGCCTCTCACCATCTGGGCTCCCTGACTCGTGGGAAAGCTCTTCCTGGAGCATCCATGGGTCAGCCTCACTGTATTCCTAATGGAGACCACTGCAGAGTGGCTCGGAGCAGGATTTCATATTAACCAGCTGGCTTTCCACGTTTACTTGGGAGTTGTCCAAAGCTGAGGCACCTGGTCTGGAGATGGGCAGTGGACCCATAGTAAGTGAACCTCTGTGAGTCCCTGGTCACTGCTGAGGCCTGTACTGGTCTATGAAGCTGTGACGCCTCAAAAGACAGGATGAAGACACAGCTCCAAATGTTTGGCTCCAACCCCAGTTCACTAAGAGCGGACTGCAGCTGAAGGCTCCACACTCCTACAGGAAATGCCAGCTTACACAGAAGGTAGTTCTCCTGACTGACATAATTTACTACTTGAGAAAAGTCTCCTAAGGTCCTGCTCAGATACATGTGTTGGCTTAAATATCCTCCTCCTTTGTTTGAAAACCAAATAAATAGGGGCTGTCAGAGGAGTCTTGGTCTTAACCCAGAGAATATCAAGTTCTTTAAGAGACTCAGACCCTCCTGAAGCCTCTAATTATTTTAATTGTCTCATTTATTTAAGCCTTGGTTGTCCACTCTTTTGCAAGACTGTGGGCCTGATCACCCCGCAATAAGGAAGGGGTATTAACACGATTTTGAAGCCCCAGAACAGGGACTTCTAATCCTTGGACTGAAAATTTTTGTCCTGGGTAAGTCTACCTAGAGTAGCAAGTGTGGGAGGTGGAGCAGACCTTCTCAGGACAAAAACTTGGCCAGGGACGCCTGGGAAGAGAGGAAAGTGAAGCATTCCACAAGGAATAAGGGTGAGTCTTCCCGCGGTGAACAAGCCATTTTATCTGGGGATAAAATGGGCCAAGGATTTTCAACCAAAGAGCAGTGAGACACAGAGTTGCTCCAAGGTTTGCTGAAGCGTTCATGGGCTGGTGTGCCACAACACACCTAACAAAAATGTTAAGAGTTCAAAACAATCTTACAAATGCACAGAGAAGAGGAAAAGTCATTTCCCCTCAGACATTCTCAACTTGGAACCCAGTCGTTCAGTTTGAAGTCCATTGCAGAGCTCACAGTCACTAGTCTCTGATTTGGATGGTGCCAAGGAAACAAAAGGGCTCTCAGCAGAGGCATCTGCAGCCAAAGCGGAGTTTTAAAGGCACCACCTCAGCAGCAGCAGGAGCCTGTTAAAAGAGCATCCCATGTGGCTCTATCCAGAAACTTTCAGGTTTTAAGGGGACAACAACCACAGAAGGGGAAATGGCTAACACCCCTGCTTGCTTCCCAGTTGGAGCTCAGCGAAATGCTAGTAATGTTTCTTGTTCATAGGCTTGCTGAATTAACAAAGTGAAGATTAGATGTGCATGCAGCTTGCAGAGTCACTCTTGTTGGAGGTGACAAACCTACCCCAATTCCCACAGGAGTTTGGGGTCTTCTGCCTGAGGGAACAGCTGGTCTTGTGCAGGGAAGAGCTGTTCGAAACTGAAAGGGAATGACTATGTTGCCTAGTGTGATGGACGGTGATTGTCAAGATGAGATGTAA
>NW_004955827.1:8964-10439 GCF_000276665.1 Chinchilla lanigera
CTCCTACAGTAAAGGCCAACCTAAAGATAAAGTTGTTCTCCTGATTGACATAACTGACTACTTGGGAAAATATTTCCCCAGGTCCTTCTAGATTCCCACGTTTTCTTGAGTATCCTCCTCTTTGTTTGAAAACCAAATAAATATGGGCTGCCCAGAAAAGTCTTGGTCTTATCCCAGAGAATCTCGAGTTCTGTAAGAGTGTTAGACCCTCCTGGAGCCCTAAAACCATTCCAACTCTCTCATTTTTTGAAGCCTTCACCATCCACTCTTTTGGGAGATTGTGGGCCTGATCAGCCTGCAATAACTAAGGGTTATTAACCTGATATATTCCCAAGAGCCAGGGCTGCTGGGGCCTCAGCCAGCTGCAGAAGAAACTTCTGGAGATGCATTGTCCTCCCAGGGGTCCAGAAGCCCAGGACTGAGCTTCCATCTCTGCCTAGAAGTTGGTCAAGAAGGGAAGGCAGAAAGGAAGAAGGGAGGGAAGAGAGAAAGGAGAAGAGGTCAGGAGCAAGGAGCGAGAGGAAGGGCTGGTTTGTGCCCAAGTCGGACAAGCCCAGAACTGGCCATTGCCCGGGAGGTGACCATGCTGCTGCCCCAGGATCTGACCCATGAGCACCACAGAATCCTGAACAGAAGCGATTGCTGGCCTCTCAGGTGCTCTCTGGTGCTCGTTAATCACTCCAGAACTATGGATCTGCTGGGCGTGGTGGGGCGCGCTGCAATGCCAGCATTCAGAGGACTGAGGCTGGAGGATGGCCTTGAGTTTGAGGCCATGCTGAACTTCATAGCAAATTCAAGGCCAGCCTCAACGACACATCAGGATATTGTCTCAGAACTCCTCAAAACAAGCAGAACCCCAGGTATCTCTAAAAAGTCAACACAATGAGCGACAGGATCCCAGGGAACAGGAAGTAGATGGGGTAGCCATGTGCGAATTTTCACCCAGGTACATTTTATTCAAAGCAGAAACTCAGAGTGTGCTGGGTCTGGTGGCACAGGCCTATAATGCCAGCGCTCAGGAGGCTGAGGCAAGAGGATTTCTTCGAACTTAGGGCCAGCGTGGGCTCCAAAGTGAGTTCAAGGCCAGCCTGAACTGCATAGTGAGACCCTGTCTCAAAAACACAAGAAAGGGGAGAAAAAAGAAATGCAGAGTATAAAAATTCTGTAATTTTACTTCCTTCAGTGGTAGGGATTTATAAGAAGTTAAAGATCTTAATTGGCTTTCATTTGTCATTCCAGAATCCAGCAATACCACATTCTGTAAAATAGAATGAGCCAGCATCCCCCGAGCTGAAAGAGGCATTTGAGTTTAGACAGAAAAGCACCAAGGAAAGCAGAAACACTAAAAACCACACTGCTTGCTTCATACTTACCTTTGATGTCAAGAAAGGTTGAAGGGCAGGGAAGTGCCTTGTGATGTCAGCGAAAACTGGCTTAACTGAGGTTGTGCCAGTGAGCTCTTCTGACTTCTAGGA
>NW_004955827.1:11659-12818 GCF_000276665.1 Chinchilla lanigera
GTGTCACCACATGAGAGGCATTAGTCCCAGATCAGAGAGGCCCTTGCCCACGGCGGGCACCAGCAAGTGCCCAGCCCAGGTTCAGCAGGGCCACAAGGGACAGAAGCTCAGCTGAGCAGGTGAGTGGGGATGGAGTCGGGCCTCTGCTCTATTTGCTGGGTTTGAGCAAACAGCCAAGACCGCCAGACAGAGAGCTCCCTGCACGGAGCTCGGTCTGCCAAGCATAAGAAAATTCCAGAAAGGGAGCTGATTTTATTTTATTTTTTATGGAGCTGATTCTTTCTTTGATCAATAGCTCAGGGAACATTTTGAACTGTATAAAATAATGTAAATGTGTATTGGTTCATGTATGTAGATATTATTACTGATCTGTTACTGTAGACAGTTGCATACCTAGGTTGAGAAGTGGATCTCCCATTGCCTAAGAACCTGGGCAGAACCAGATTCATAAATAACACCCAGTACTCCGAGCCCTTCATGCCTCCACGTTTCCGTCTATGCACTCTTGCATTTGGGTACAAAGAAGGAAAGGTTCAAGCAGGATGATAAAATTAGTCTAAAACTGTATGTGAGGAACAGATTTATGCTGAAGTAAATTTCTTCATTTAGATATCAAATGGTTGCTGTCTTGTGGGAAATACCATAACTTTGATTTCTTTGGACAGGGTCTTGCTATGTAGTTCAGGCTGCCCTTGAACTGACTATGCAACCCAGCCTGGCCTTGAACTCAAAGCAGTACTCCTGCAACTGCCTCCCAAGTACGGGGATGACAGGCATGCACCACCATGCCCAGGGGTGCAATACCATAATTTTGAAATCAGCTTTTGTACGGGATCAAAAACATTTCATCACTACCAAATAAAGACCACTTATAAGTTTTTTGCCTTCTCAAAGTACCGTTCAAATGCATGGAACCTGGACCTTAATAGTAAATAGCAAGTCAAGTAGTTACATCCCTGAGGATGTGAGAGATCAGCAAAATAACTTTTGTGGGGACCAAATCGGGTTTGATGAATGGTTTTGCAAGGAAAGTTTTATTGGGACACAGCCGTACCCATGCTTTTGCACCAGAATAGTAGCAACAGATATTGACCTGCAAAGTAAAAGTCTGGCCCTTTAAGAAGGAATTTGGCCAGACACTGAAGTGCACACCTGTAAT
>NW_004955827.1:13863-15208 GCF_000276665.1 Chinchilla lanigera
AGCAGAACCATTGACTCTCTTCAGTCCAGGAGCTTTATTCAGTCTGTTTTTGTACCTAGCTGAGTCCCCTTTGATGGGGGTCCGTTTGGTATTTGCAGCTTTTTCCTAAGAAGACTAGAAAACAACAATCGAGGCTGCTTCTCTTTGATTTGGTCTAGAACTAAGTGTGAGATTTCCAAATGGAAAATGAACACCTACTCAAAGAATCTTTCATTTCACATCGTCCCGAATATTTTCTGAACGACTGATCCAAATTCAGTTTATCTTCTAGACATTTTTCTGATTTTGCTTGTTTAATATTTATTTGCATATGTATTATTTATGTGATGCTGGAGATTGAACTCAGAGTCCCCCACATGTGCCCCCTCTACCTGGAATTTACACTATTTTTCTCACATGCTCATTTCTTTGACGAGGTCTCGAGAGCACACCCTCTGGGCAGATGGCAGAAACTGCAGCAGGTCCCCACCCTGGGGGACTCTGCCAGCTCAACCTCATCAAACCAGCACCTTTGCCAAAACAGAAGATGACACTTTACTGCCCTGAAATGAAATTCTCAGGTAAGATTGCCTCACCCACACATGTGATTTCAAAATAAATCAGCATACATCCTAAAGCATATTATAAAAGAGCAGGCAGCCTTTCCCTTCTTTGAGCAAAAGAATTATTTTGGCTTCTGATTTCAGAGGGATGCTTTATAATAAACTGATGGGTTTGCAAGAGATGACCACCCATTTATACTAAGAAGTGACAAGCGTCAAAGCATGCCTGACCCCACTCACGGAATGCCCACAACCCAGCTCAATGTGACTAATGAAATGTCTTCGATGTTTTCCAAAGTGCTCGCATCAGAAGGCCTGCTGCTGAACGTGTTGGCACGCGTCTGTAATCCAAGTTTTCTAGGAAGCTGAGACAGGAAGACCCTAAGTTCAAGTCTAGCCTGGGCAACAAAGCATTTTTAGCCTCAGAATTTTAAATATTCAGAGAGAAAAACGGTAGAGACATAGGTCAGTGCAAAGGCCTTGTGTTCAATCCCCAGCACCACAAAAAAGAAAAGGAAGACATCTGCTGTGCATGTCAATGGGCACCTTTAGTTCCAGCTACTCAGGAAGCTGAGGAAGATAGTTTATGTGGAAGAGTTCAAGACATCCTGGGCAACATAAAGAGACCATCAAAAAAAGAGAAGCCCAGGTCTGCGTTTGAGACCCACCGAGTTAGCACCCTGAAGTTGATCAGGAGAAGATGATACAGCAGATTAGGTTTTCCCTGGGGCCTGAAGGCCAGCCAGTGAGGTTTTGTGGCTCTGTTCCTACCCTCCTGCATCATGTGGGGGTCAAAGCCAAGG
>NW_004955827.1:16683-17737 GCF_000276665.1 Chinchilla lanigera
ATCCAGCCATCTCTGGAAAGCCTCACCTTTGACCCCATGAGGCGTTGGGGGCCATCTAGATACAAGCCATAATATCTGCTATATTGGGCTATATTTGAACCCAGCTTTAGGACAGAAATCTACACGCAACCTCAATTTTTCCAAAGTTGAAACTGAAGAGAGGAATGTGTAAGAAATAAAATCCCATGAGAGGACTCTCTCAGCAACGCTATAAGAATATTCAGCAAGTTAGGGAGGTGGTGTGATTTCTTCAAATGATTCAGGTTTGTGCGGATGGAAGGAGATTGGAGGGTGAGGAGAGGAAGAGAGAGTAAAAATGGTGAAGGTGTGACAAGTAGATGCACCAGTTCCCCAAGATGAATAATTACTATGTGTCACAAACATACTCATTTTCAAAATGATTCCACTTCAATAGTTCACAGCGCACAACTGTACATACCATCCATTACATCCTTTTTAAAACCATATGAATCTGTTACCTCTCAGCAGAGGAAGGTAAGTATGTCATCATGAAAATCTTGAGAAAGCCACTATCACATGTGAAATCATTTTCAAAAGTTTTAGGACAGAAACGTGTGTCCTAAGGTGTCACAGAGGACCCTGTTTCTCACCTCATTCAATATGCAAATTAAGAGTAATGTGTGTAAAGCTTTTGGTTGAAGTTGAGTCCTCTTTGGGTCCCTCTGCACTCCCCACTTCTGCCTGTCAGAAACTGTGGTTTAAAAAAAAGGACTTGGCTGCTGTAACAGGTGTGGGGCAATGTTGAGAGCAATGTGTCTACATTTTGCCCGGAAGGAACCTCAGAGAATGAGAAGGAGAGCGCTGTTCCATGGACAGCCTGCAGGCCAGCAGAGGAAGACCAGAGGACCCTTCCCGGTCCTCCTGGCAGCCTAGGAAGTTTGTATTTGTGATTCCATGAAAGTTATTGGAATCCTAGCGGGTTAGTTCCAATCTACCACTTCCAGTGCAAGCCGTGGCGAGAATAAAGACACTCAGGCATATCTGTAGTTATGGGGAGCCAAGGGGTCCTAAGTCCAGCCACAGTGATGGCCAC
>NW_004955828.1:0-1635 GCF_000276665.1 Chinchilla lanigera
TGTGGGAAGCTGTGAGTGTGAAGCTGAAGGCACAATGGAAATCCAAGAATGTTGGAGAAACCAGGAATACAGATAATATGAGGAAAGCTACAAGGATTGAGCAAATCTGGCCCAAGGAAGAAGCCATGAGAGGTACAAACCAAGGATAGTACCATAGGGCCAGGGCCACTGAACTGCTTTGGAGTTCACATCTTGCCATGGATTATCCCAGATCCTGGACCTTGGATTATAGGACGTAATGCTTGCCCTACTGGATTTGGTAGTTCCTTTGTTCCCATTGCTTTCTAATCCCCTATTTGGAATGGGAATGTTTATCTTGTGCCATTGTTTGTTGGAAGTATTTAACTTTCTTTTCATTTGTACAGGGGCTTGCAGCTAAGAGTTTGCCTCAAATCTCAGGGGAGACTTTGGACTTGGACTTTTCAGCAGTGCTGAAACTGTTAGGACTTTGGCGACTGTTAGAGACGAACTAAATGCCTTGTACGTAAAGGGATGCCCATGACTCTTTTAGGGGCCAGGGTTGGAATATTGGTCCAGGTTGTATCTAACTGTTTCCCAATGCCTCATATAGTCATAGGTGAGGCTTTTCAGGGGTTTGTGATGTTGGGATTAAGGGTGCCCCAGCCTGGGTGTGACTGCTACCCAGCCTGAGGGCAGATAACCTGGATAAAATATAAGGGACAGACAGAGGGCTACTACTGTTGCTTGCTGATGCTGCTGATCCTGATGTTACTACTGCTGTTGCTGATTGTCTTCTGCTGCCTCTTGCCTGCTCTGTGATGCCCCTCTGCCACACCACCCTGCCTTGGAGCCAGCCCACTATGGACTGAGACCTCTACACACTGTGAGCCAAAACAAACCTTTCCTCCTCTAACTCTGGTGCTCAGGTATTTTGTCTCAGTAACAAGAAAAGTAACTAAGACAATATCAATGAAAGCAAAGATTATCATATACTTTATATAAAAGGATAGACTTGGCCCGGTGTGGTACCGCACACCTATAATCATAACACTCGAGAGGCTGAGGGAGGAAGATTGTTGCAAGTTCGAGACCAGCCTGGGCTACAAAGTGAGCTCAAGGCCAGCCTGAACTGCATAGCGAGACCCTGTCTCAAAAAAACAAAAAAAGTATAGACTTGTAGATCACTGAGTTTAAGGAATACCTTTTATTTTAATTTAATCAACTAATTAATTTGCACTACTGAGGGTGGAATCCAGCAACTTGTGACAAGCCCTGATCCCAGAGTTATTCCCCCAGTCTTGCCCTTGGTTAAGTAAGTGTGATGTGCCTTTATTAAATAGTTGACATCAGAATGGTGGTAGGTGTTATGTAACCCTGCCACCAACCTGCTGTTAGGTGACTTTGCTATTGATGACTTTAGCAAACAGCTATCACTTCTCTAATCCAAAGACCCACCCATAGAATTATGGAAATCTAAGAATAATAATTACATAAACATCTGTATTTTTTCATAAGAAATAACCACAAATAGTGCTTACAAAAATAAATTCATCACAGCTTTGAATGAGCTACAAGAGATGCACTGGTTACTCTGGGCCCTTCTCTGGTGGGACAACTTCCATCAGCATCTGTAGGTACATGGTAAGTGGCTCTGCAACACAAATCAGAAGGCAC
>NW_004955828.1:2572-3495 GCF_000276665.1 Chinchilla lanigera
CACTTCCCTGCCTTCTAGTTGGGTTTTGAACTTAAAATACCTAAGGTTTATATAGATGATGGATGGATGAATGAATGGATGGAAGGATAAAGGGATGGACGGAGAGATAGGTAGTTATTTTCATTTTCTAAGTTGCAGGTATATAAATAAAAACCACATAGGAGCACCAGGCCAGATAGGCTGGCAGGAGCAGGGAAGAGGCAGGTTTTTAATCACATTTACAAATATGAAGTAGCCGGAGTATGCCGGACACAATGCTGGATCTAGAATGAAATTGTGCAAGCTCCAATTGTGGGCACTTGCAGCAGAGACAGAAAATAGACCTCTGAGCACCTCAATCCTTGGTGGAGCTGCTCAGAAGAGCTGGAGGTTTCCAGAAACTGAGCTGCTGTGGGAGACAAAACATTGTGAATATAATAGTTACCGACTTTTAAACATAGGTATGGTTCAGAGTGTCTTTCTACAGACTTTCTTTTTAGAGGCACACAGGGTAACACAGCTAACAGAGTAAGCATTTATCCTAAGATTAATGAGCATTAGAATTGCAGGATAGAGAGTGACCCCTATGGCCTTAGCGAGGAAAGGCTCAGGCACTCATTGGGGGTCTTGGGAAGCTTCAGAGAATTTTAGACCATGTCTCCATAGCTGTCAGAACAAAATGCTCTGGAGAGGAGAGTATACTCCACCCTGCTGCCCCACCCACTCAAAGGTGGATTAGAAGGAAATTTTGCATTAAGTTATGTTACAGTTAAAAAGAAACAGTGCTTTTCCTTCCTGCTTGTTATGGTCATTAGCAGGGACGAAGGCCAGGTGTGGCGGTGCCTACCTGCAATCCCAGCACTGTGCAGGCTGAGGCAGGAAGATCAAGAGTTCAAGGCCAGCTTGCACAGCTTAGGGAGACCCTGTCTCAACCCCATCACTCC
>NW_004955828.1:6389-7441 GCF_000276665.1 Chinchilla lanigera
TTGATAAGATTGGTCTCCATTCTCTTGTGTTGTTTTAGGTTAGATTTCTACATGTGAGTGTGTTCTTACTATCAGTCTTGTGTCCTCAAAGCTTGACATTCTATGGGAAAACACTCCTAGAAACCTATTTCTCTTATTTTAAATAGGGAATATATCATGCCTTATCTGAAATCACAAATTCCCAGTGAGTATCCTCAAATGTGGCTACAACACAGTAAATATACATGAATAACATAATCTAACACATATTGTCTTTGGAAGTAAACTGGTGTGTGTGTGTGTGTGTGTGTTACTATTATTTAACATAACGTGTTCACACTGAGCTATATCCACAGTCCTTTAGGTTTTGAGACAGAGTCTTCCAAAGTTGCTCAGGTTTGGTCAAACTTGAAATCCTGTCTCTGGCTCCCAGAACTGCTACGATTAGAGGCATGGGCCACCATGAACAGTTTGGTTTCCTTAATTAGGAGTTTGTTTGGCATTCTTTCCTAAATTGACACATACTTTTCAGTCATTGCTTTTCCAGTTTGTTGTGTACTATTGCCTTACCATTAAGTCACCATCATTTACTCTGAGCTCTGTAGTTACATAGACTCAGCTTATATCAATGACTTTGTGGTTTCTGAAGCTCATTCTTCAGTTGATTCCTTGGGAAATGCACATGTAGTAATAAGTAACTTGATCCTTTTATCCTGGTCACTGCATTGTTCAAGTTCAGTTTTGCTGGATAAAAAACTAGTGGCCTCGTTTTCTTTCTTTTGAGTATCTGAAACATACTGCTCCCTTGAAATCTGGCATGAAATTTTGATAACAAAAGTTCTGATGCTAGTATTCTTATTTTTTTTTCTTTGTAAGTGATTTGAGGATGGAGGTGGGAACAGAATGGGGGGAATGCATAATCAAGGCTTTTATCAAAATGGATTGTTTTGTCAGACTGGATATATGTTGCCTATCTGCCCAGTGAACTGTGTGCCTGTCACTGTGTTGAGGGATGGCAGAGTCCTCCCTCCAGCCATTCCTTCTACCTCAGGAAATGGTCCTTCAATTGCAAT
>NW_004955828.1:11601-12713 GCF_000276665.1 Chinchilla lanigera
TTCATGGAAAGTGTCAGTGATTCTTGCAGCTTAGTAAAATGAAGACTAGGTGGTTAATTGGATCAGAAGCTATAGGATAAAGTGCAGAATAAATTCCTGTGTAAAAGATGATGCTCAGGGACAGAGTAGAGTCAGAAAGGAAAGAGCCAGCTTGTCTTCAGTCTAGTCATCAGAGCTGCTTGTGACATTTGGGCAGGAAACTTACCTTGATAGGCCTTTGGTGATTTTTCTTTGTAAACCTCATCACAACAAGTCCTGTAATCGTTACTGCATAAAATAACCATGTAGCAAAACTGAAATAATTCACCAAACTGTTTATGTCACCAGGGATGATATAAATCATTGCTATTATACCCTAGTAGAAAGAAGAACAAATTCTTGAGTCATAAGTGCATAAAAACATTCTTCTTATCACCTCATTGCAGTTGGAAGAAGCAGTTTTTCCTATGGATAAACAGGTCAGCATGAAAGAAACTTCCCCTGTATCCCCTTGCAGTTGAGGTTGAACGTGACTTTGGCTATGATAGCTGTTCTCTCTGAAACCTGGTGGGAAGAACTTGAGTAATTTTGGAGTATTTGAGGTTATGATTTTAAGCAAGGAAAATATGTGGCAAAATTGGAAGATATATTGTACCAGCTTCACAATGATAAATTTCAATTCCAAAGAGTCTTCATTATGGGCAAGAGCCGAAGACTAGGAAACCTGCCTCTGATCTTCATGGCATTAGTCACCTTGGCCTTGATCTGTGTCCCCATTCCCTGGGTGAGGTTCCCCTTCTTAAGAGTGTGCAGGTGGAGGAGAGACCTGTTCTGCTCTGGAGCCGGGGGACAGTGCACCAGCCTGAGCTAGGAAGGTGGAAGGTGTCTGTGTGCCCAGAACAGTGCACATGACCAAGACGATTTATTCCTGAGAACTTCCCAATGGCGATGCCGACGCTCTCAGGACATGCAAGTTATTAGGCCGTAATGAGAGACTGATGTCAGCAACACCTTGTAAAGTGCTTTGTTCTCCTTCCCCATGCACTGTCCGTACCTTTCCCCCAGGGTCTCGGAACAAACAAATGATCATCTATGAAAGAAGTAGAGTGGTACCAGCTTGGGGATTTAAACAG
>NW_004955828.1:15917-17997 GCF_000276665.1 Chinchilla lanigera
GTGAAACCAGAAAGAGCTATTTCCAAAGCACCACACTTGAGGAACCAAAACACATTTGGCCTAAGGGAGGTCTCCAGCCTTCTTCCTCCTCTCCTAGGTCTGGCTTTCATTTGCATGTATAGGAGAGGAAAATACTCTGATAATGAGTTGTGGACTTTGAAACTTTTATTGTATACATATAAAAGGCTATGTAATTTGGGAGGCATTTAGACAGCGAGGATTTTTATCTGTACCTTCTAGAACTTTAACAAATAGTGGTCACTCTGCCAGCTACTTAAAAGCTCTTAGAGCAGCTGCCATTCTTAAAGCAGAGGGAAGATTCCCCCCAGCACCTTCTGGCAAATCTGCATTGACACCAAAGGCCAATGGAATATTGTCCAGAGAGGCAGCTGGATTCTGCTCCAGAGACAGATTCCTGGCTGCAAGGACCAGTAAAAACTGAGAGAGCAACTGAGGGTCATGGCCAGGGCTTCTCCCTGGTGGACAACTAAAGGTTTCTCAGTGGAAACGCTGCCAACTGCCCCACTGGACAGTCAGCAGAAACATCTCCACTGATCTACCGTATTCTCTCTCTGCTAGTAAGTTAGAAACCCCCATGTTTTCTTCAGCTTGCTGAGAGTTACCTTAGAACCACCTTGTGGTTGGATCGCCAGCTGGCAATAACTGCTTCCTTTCACTGAGGAAAGCAGCTATCAGGGAGAACAATTTATATTTGTACCTTGCATATTCTAACCAAGAGTAATAAAGAGGTTTTAGTCAGCTTTCTTTTCTTTCCTGTGTGCGTAAAAGTCTGAAATATGCCTTTACTAACATGTGAATTGTGATTGCTACGCAACGGATCTAGTTAACCTGTGAGATTAAGAGATATAAAAATTTTAAATATAGCCCCATCTTGCTGCTAAAAATGATGCCTAGGTGATTCAGTAGCTACCAAGAATGTCTTGGAGACTTCTTTGCCCTAGGGCTCAGGGTGAGATTTTTCTCCAAGCCATTTTTACCTATCTCTAGAGGTACTCTCCTTTGCAGACTGAGAAGTGTTCCAACTACTGCCAACACACTCTTTGGTACTTGCTGTCTTTCAAAGAACTGACAGCAATGGTTTAGCGCTCAGCAATGCTTCCTTCTTTAAACATGACTGTCATAGCTGAGATCAATTGTAACTTGTGTTTATATAAAACACCTAAGGGAGTAAGCACTTGAGCTCGCTGGGAGGATGAAATTATGCCCAGCGAAAGGGGTGGATAGATAGCCTGGTCCAATTTTGTCTTCTGGTCTCTCTCTAGATGGCATCCACATTCCCTGGAGTGGAATCTACTGAAGGATGCCTTCAGGGCATCAAATAGAAATTGAGGGGATGTTTGATTATTTTTGCATTTCAGAAATGGGGAACTCAGTGTCTAGCACTGGGGCAAAAGAGTGTACACTTATGTAATCATGACTTAGCACAGACAACCAACATGCACTACACAAGTGATGACACTACACAAGAAGATAAACCCTGATAACAGCCAATATATATGGTTTGAACAACAGAGATGCTTGCTTGCTCTTGTTGCTGATGTTGGCACCACATGCTTTCTCTGCTCTGGGAACCTCACTAGTGAAAATACCCATTTAGCCCCCTAACCTGACAGACTTACGTATGTGCTTTTCCTACTTGAGGGAAAGTGTGGTGAGCGTGTGTGTGCATGCACATGAGAAGAGGTTTGGTACCAAGCAGCTTTTTGTTTTGTTTTGTTTTGTTTTGTTTTGTTTTGTTTTCAGTACCAGGAATCAAACTCACGATGTCGTGCTTGCCAGGCAGGCGCTGTACCACTGAGCTAAATCCCCAGCCCACGAGAAGAGGTTTGGGAATAGCACTAGATAAAGCAATGCAGCTTGAGAGGCACCATGTAGAAACCAAAGCCTCACTTGCTCCTGTCGCCTCCCTCTGCCCTGTGCTTGGCACTAGTTCCCTATAGTTGGGCTCCTCCAAAGTGACCTTCTCCACAGCTCCCTGGCCTGTGTGCCTTGCAGTACAAGCCACCTCCCTTCTCTGGACTTGAGTCTCTGACTTGGGCAGCAAGGTGCTTGATCTGGC
>NW_004955828.1:18582-20311 GCF_000276665.1 Chinchilla lanigera
AGGAGTCTTTGATGGTGACAGGAATCTTAAAAGCCACCACTTCTGGCCATCATTCTTAGGTATTGAGTCATCTTGCCAACCACCTGTGATCTGGCTTCCTTGAGAGTCACTTAGTGACCTTGTTCTCCTTCCCCTCAACGACCCAGGCTGGTGATTGGTGCCCTCAGCACAAACCAAACTACACCTGTCTGCTTGAGCAAAACCCCCACCACCTCGCTGTCTTTTTCTAACTCATTTTCTGTCCTATCCCAACTCCACAAGGTCTCCAGCGTGTGGAGTCCATGAATGTTTTCCACTCCCGTGTGCTCAACACTTAGTAAAATTCTGAAATGGAATTTTGCTAAGACACCAAAAGTTGCCTAGCCTGGGCTCAAACTTGTCATCCTTCTCTTTCAGCCTCCCTGTATGTAAGTGTGAATGTGAGTGTGAGTGTGTGTGTGTGCCTGTGTGTGAGAGAGAGAGAAAGAGAGAGAGAGAGAGATTGTGTGTGTGAGCCCTTTTATTTTTATTTTAGGAAGGTCTTCATAAGTTGCCCAGGCTGGGCTTGAACTTGCAACCCTCCTGCCCCAGCCTGCCAAGTACCTGGAATGATGGCTGTGCACCAACCTGTGCAGCGTGCCTGACCTGCCTCCCTCCCCATTTGGCTTCCAGTCCACAACTCATGATTAGAATCCACTCCCTGCACACTGCCCTGTCCTTCCTCCTGTCTGTCAAACCCCAGCCCCGGTTCCCCCAGCTCCACCCTCTAGCCACCAGCTCTGCCTGTGCCCAGGTAGTTGGGGCTGGAGCTACACAGGAAGAGCCCACAGCCCTGCCCTCTCCCCTAAACCCACTCCGCTCACGACAGCCGAGCCCCCTGACCTGTCCCTCTCTCAGTGTCCTCGGGCCTCCTGCCACAGGCCACGGCCCCTGCACACTCACCACGGCCACCACCTGGGACTGCAGGAGCTCCGTCGCGGTCATCACGGTGAAGTAGGAGATGTTCATGAGGATGTAGCACACTGTCACCAGAGGGATCCCGATCATGATGGCCAGGGGCAGATTTCTTGAGAGAGACAGGGACAGGGAACCCGGGTCAGCCCAGAGGGTCCATGTCCTCCTCATCCTGTCATCTCCCCTCCCTCTTGTACAACCCTTTCTTGGTGTGGTGGCCCAGACCCCAGATGCCCTTCCTGTGCCTCCTTAGCAGGGCTACAATATGGCAGAGCCCAGCAGGAATGAGAGTTTTTTTCAGTGAGAAGATTCACTCCTGGGCTCTAGGGCAGTACAGTCCAGTGGTTTCAAGCAAAGAAGTTGGAGATAAAGGAACTTGGCGCTCTTCCTTCCCCTTAGCAAACATTCCACTGCCCCAAACAGCAAACCCTAAGGGTGGATGATGAGGTTGGGAGGAGCCATTCTCTCCCACAGTAGAGTGCTTGCCTGGCATACAGGAGGCCCTGGGTCAAAGAACGAAACATTCACTCCCTGGAATGGAATCATCAGAAAATAGGAGACAGCAGCTCTCCATATGCCTGGGAGGAATGACACGCGCCTTTGGATCCCTTGTCTCCTGCCTGGTTCAGCTTTCTTACCTCTTTGGGTTTCTTAGTTCTTCTGTGATGTAATTGAGTTGATTCCTGGGAAAAGAAAAGGAACAAGGGTGAACTGTGACTTCAGTTTCTTGGTGAAGATTGTAAAACACATAATTTTAAATATTGGCTTCATTTAAGATTGCCCATTGCTGGGCATG
>NW_004955829.1:0-17513 GCF_000276665.1 Chinchilla lanigera
GAGAGAGAGAGAGAGAGAGAGAGAGAGAGAGAGAGAGAGAGAGAAAGGGAAATTTCATTTCACCATAACATTGTTCGGTTTGAGAAAGGGGTTCCACACTGCAAGATCTTTAAACAAAAGTAGGAGCATGTCTGGCTGACAAAGACAGGGAAGATGCATGTTGAGGAATATGGGTGAAATATTAATGACTATGGACTGAACTGAGATTTATCCAAGGCAGAGAAAGTACCATATGTAGAAAGAGTGAAGGAGTGAAACAGAACTGTGTTCAGAAACTATAAGTAGTTTGGTACGTGCTTCAGAGATCTTCTGCAACAAAAAGCTGTTGACCAAAATATCCCCACACCAGTGACGTAGCATCAACTGCTCATTATTTCCAACGAGTCTCTGGGTAGGCTGGGTGGTCTTGCTGGTCTGACTGCACTCTGCTGACATAGTCTGGTTTCACTCATGAATCTATGGTCAGCTGGCCTGCAGCTGGGGACCCACTTTGTCTGAGACAGCCTGGGCTTGATTGCTTTACCTCTGCTCTATGCAAACTCTCATCCTCCAGCAAACTGGTCTGGACTTACTTTCATGGCAGAGGCAGGCTGTAAGAGAGTACAAAAGCCGACAGAGTCACTTAAACACCAGCTGCGGAACCAGTACAACATCACACTCTATAGTTAAAGCAAGTCAGTAGGGCCAGTGCAGATTCACAGCTGGAAAATAGGTAGATGCTGCATAATCAAATTGCAAAGTGGAGAGCGATAGGAATTTGGGATCACTTTAGCTAAGGATCCATGTCATTATATAAGAATGCAAGGAGCCATGTAATGAGTTGTGAGATAATTCTTGAAGGTTATGTAGAAACCCAGGCTTTACAAGAGGTAAGAAATGTAGCCTTGTGGATAATGGGGAACTTGATAGATTTAGGGCAAAGGAGTGATAGGATCAAGTTTCTCACTTTAGGAAAATAACTCTAGTGCCAAATAAAGTAGATGGATTGAAGGGATCCAATTTTTTCCTTGTAAACAAATGTCTGAGATGGAACTCTACATAGTTGTCTATTTATTTATATCACCCCTCATTCCAAAGAAGATATGATGTCGCATCTCTTCCATAGTTGCTATCAAGAATATATGTATTTATGCCCTGTCTGCTTCTGAAAAGAATTTGAAGCAGCCCTGTTTGAATTCTGCCCAAAGGCCATGTTGGAAGCATGTTGTCTTCAGACTTAACTGAGCTAGCTATCCATAAATGAAGCGCCAGAGCTTCTAGCCAAAGAATATTCCTGGAGGCAAAATAAACAGAGGTGAATTTGACTGTTTAAAAACACACGTAAGCTCTTTATTTAGAACTCTGATTCCATGGTGGCTGAAGAGAAAAAAGGTATGGAAAGGCAGAGTGAGTTCAGAAAGAATACTTACCATTCCAGTCATCTTAGGAAATGCTGCAATCATTTCTGCTTAACAGACACAAAAATAAACTGGTAAAACTAGTAGCCTGCCTGAAGAGCAAAGCTGGGATGACCAGAAAGAGCCAGCAGAGACTGGGCAAATAACTGGCAAAGTCAAAGCTGCTTTCATCCCGTTGTTAAAGTTGGAACAGACTTGAAAAGCTCTGTACATCTGCATGGGAAAGTAGAAGTGAGGATTAGAAGCACTCTTAGATTTTCATAAGATATTCTTCCTAGCACTCAATCAGTTGTGCTTCTTCCCACACTGCAAACCAAAGGAGAAATCTATTTTTTTATGTCAGTGTTAACCAATGCGGTAAAGGCCGGGATGAATACTCTATCTTCCATTTTCATTCGCCTTAGATACATTTGTCATATTATACAGGTCTGTGCTAAAGACTGGGACCAAAATAGTGATACTGTTCTGGAGTCACCCATAGTTAGATACGCAATAAGGCAAATGACCAGAAATCTTGTTAAGTGCTAACACCTACAGGTAATTGTGAACAAAATACTATGAAAATATAAGTAAGCAAAAACCTTCAGTGCTTGCATATTATTCACCTTTGTTTCAGAGTTCATATTCTTAGGACAAAGGACAAAATGGGAAGTGTATTTTCATTTGTGTGCTAGAATTTCCTGAGGGTTGTTTAATTATTCCTAACATCCAGACAATATCTTTGATCCTAGCTGATACAAGCATGCAGACGCCTTCCATCCGCAATGACCTCGGAGCTTGCAGCACATTGTTAATAGATGTTTATCTTCTCATTTACAAAGATGATAATAATTGCTAGTGTGATATAAATTTTCCACTTGCTAGTGTAACTATAGCATCTGCCTTTATCTCAGAGTATTTGTTAATAATATCTTCCTCATAAGAGTTCTGGTTTATATAATAAATTATATGGTCATTGTGCTAAACAAATGGCAGATCCTCAGTAAAATGTGAATAGTTGAGTTATATTTTGTAGTTGTAATTATTTTGGGAGAATGCCAAGTTTTCATCCTCTTTTACACAGTCTCTGCTTTTTTCTGACCAGGGATATGAAATTTCACCATATCTGGCTTAAATTGAGGGTGTTTGTTGTGGTTATGCAACAGTCCTTCCCAGAGCGGAGTTGACTACTTTGTGTAGAGATGGTGAGCATGGGGACCCGTCAGTGTCTGGCACGAACTGACAGGGAAGCTGGCTCTGGCAACAGCTTGATAATTGCAAGTTTGGCAAAGGGAAGAAGAGACTCTCCTCAGTACACTTTGCACTAGAATTATAATTCACATACCAGTCTTAAATTTTCACCACCATGTTAACTTCGATACTTGGTGTACTTGTCATGCTTTCTAAAATATGTTGTTGACAATACTTGGTATGCTTCCTAAAGTTGTCTGAAAGTTCATTTTAAATATAGTGTTGCAAGATAATAGGATAAAACACTTTTTTGGGGGCTACAGGCAGGGATTTAGGCCTCTGTTCTCTTTCCTTGTTGCAAAAGTCACAAATCATGCACTGATTTAGCGTGTAGATTAATGATTCTTTGATTTACCATCCTTGGATTCCTTACAAATTGAATGCACCTGAACATTCTTTGGTTAGTTAGACTATATAGTTTTGCTTTCTATTATAACTACTATTTGACATGGGCCTCGTTTGAATGGTATTATGTCGTAACTACTGGAAAGACAGCCTATGGTCATACAGCCAAACAGGCAGGTTTGAGTCCCAGCTTTGTCAGTCTATAACTATGTGACCTGGAGCAGGTTATCTACTTACTAAATCTCAGATGCATTATTTGGCAAATGGGAATATTAGGATTTAGATTTTCATCCTGTTTTGAAGATAATTGCAGGGCTTTATATAAAATGGACCTCCAAAATTCATGGGAGTTATATTCTTAAAGCATCTACAAATTGTGAAAAACTGTGAATTTCAAATATGGTCAGAAAAATGCCTATTTTTACAGTTTTAATCCTAAACATACTATGGCTCTTCCAATTATGTAATTTTATTTAATAAAATACTATATTAATAAAGTCTTAGAAGGTGCAGGGTGTTTTGGTGGTATCTTAGGGATCTTAGGACTTTAAGAAAAGCAAATCGAATTGTTTCCAAGATTTAGCTATAAAAAAGATATGGTAATTTTATACAATGCAGTATTACTCAGTTACAAAGAAAGATAAAGTCAAGGCTTTTATAGGTAAATGGATGCAACTAGAGACCATACTCATAAGTAAAATAAATCGGAGCCACATGTGTAAGCATTATATTGGCTCCCTAGTGTAAAAAACTGAAAAAGTAAATAAGATCTAAAATGTACAATAGATATTGTGAAAGGGAAAGACTGCTCAGAAGGAAAGAACAACTGGGATGGGGGAAAGGAAAAAAGACAGAAAGAAGGAGGGGACTATATATATACATATACACACACCACACAAAATAGCTAAGATGATTGTACTACTAATTCTATCGGTTTACTGAAAAGAACAGTTAATACTTAATTGTCTAATCAGTTTTGCATGCCTATATTTATCTGCTAATCTGAACAACTACTTAGATAACAATATGCAATTAACAACCATTGTTAATTTCCTATCATTTTATTTTGAAATTCTGTACCATTTTTATTTATTTCTTATTTTTTGTTCTCTTTAAAATAAAAAAGAAGAAGAACAAACCAAGATCACTCCAGATAGCTGCAAGTGGTGCCACAACCTGTTAGGATGCAGGAACGCTGGCCCATCTGAAATGGGTTACAGGGCAGCAGCCAATCAGCAGCAAGGAGACTAAATAACACTCTCAGATTGGCTACTTGCAAACCTTCCACCAAAAAGACAATTGCGGAGCATATTTACAGTTTCCATGAAATTGCCAGGGTTGCCTCCAACAATTATTAGTTAGGTTCTAAGGAAAATTCTGCCAAGGACTGAGCCCTCGAACTCTGAACCGTGGCTTTGCAGGGATATAGTATATAGTAGATCCTCAGCAAATGCTAATTTCTTTCTTTTTGCAGCCCACTAAAAAGAATCCTCCCAACTTTTCGGAAACTCCTACAAAGGTAAGGAAGTTATTCCACTCCCATAAAACTCCTTATGATAAAATTTTTTTGAATATAAATATTCTTAGAAGAATGACACCAGTGTTTCTCTAAGCTTCAGATTTTTGATAAATTCTTGTTCAAATCCAAGTGTCTTCCTTAAGGAAATTAAAAATTGCCAGGCTGCTATCTATTTGTACATATAAAATTAATCTAATGTTTGATAATTAAATTCAACATAGTTTTAAAAAGCCTGTAAAAGACAGGTTACCCTAGTGATAGCGAATCATGACCCGCATAGTATTAATAGAAACTGGCACCCTCTTCCGGAATATATTGCAGCATGTGGGGAGGATTTAGCAGGGTGAACTTGGAGGGTATTTCCAAAAGTGAAAGTTCTTCAGAGGACATATATCTATTATAAGATGCTCATGATATAAGTCAAACGGTTTTTTAAAATGTCATTTAGGGGAGCAAGTATCTCTCTAAATGGGAGGACACATGCTCCATAGTAAGCACATGGAAAGATATTTGATCAGAACTGGACAAGGGACAAGAATGGATGGAAGTGTGAGAGGTGGAAGAATAGCACACAAGAAACAGTGGAACGTTTGCCGTGGGGCAGAGAAACAGGTGCTGTGTGGCAGAGGGGACTTTGAAGGGGAAACATAGCATGACACAACTTGAGCAGGGGCGCTATGTCATGAAAGGATACTCTAGTTATTCGTGCAAATAACCAACTACTGTGAAATAGTATCTATTCTTTATTACCTATTCTTTTTTTCTCCAAGGGACAAACCATAATTTAAAATGCCCCATAATATCATTGTTGTTTATTGTTTATTCTTTGGTCACTAGAATAGAAGCTCCACAAGGGCAGGTATGTTGTCTAATGCATACAGTTGTGTCCATGTTATACTGCAAAGACGTCCTTGAGTGAAAGCCCACAGGAATCAGCTATCTAAAGATGGAAAAGTTGGCTTATTTTAGCAAAAAAATGAACATGACATGTTAACTCTATTTAACAAAAATAAATTATGTTTTTTCATGCATCTACATTGGCACAGTACAAAGTAGATAGAGCTCTCAAAAAAGCTGAAAAATATCACTCAAATATATCTAGAAAAAGCCTCCTTGCTATGGAAATATTGTTTAGTTGCTTTTGAGGGCATTTTGGTTGGTGTGTTTGTTTATTATTCATTTCCAATGTAAATATAACTGATATGGTATATGTGTCTCTACTTGACATATTAAAAATGGTAGTAAGAATGCCTCAGATATGAGAGAACTATAGGACTTTTCACTGTTGAGAGAAAAGCCTAGAAGAGAACACAAACAGTGCAACAACATCAAACAGAGGACCCATAACACATAGAGGTGAACGTGCCATATATTCTGGAAAAGCAGTTCCCATCTGCATCCCCACCTCCTTTCCTCTGAAGCAGGATAGAGGAGAAAAAAGAACCTGGTTATAAATATAGTAAAAAAAATTATAAACTCGAGTATTCAGTGACTATGACATAGCCATATCCTTTTTTAACAAATTAATTCTAGCTAAAGATGAAAGCTAAGGCACTCAATTAAAGGCAAAGCAAAAAAAGATTCAAAGACATAGAAATAATTATGTAAGAAAACTGATATTAAAATGTAAAAATGCAGAGAACAATATTAGCTATTGTGTCTGACTTAGGCCAAATACAATTGTAGTAAGCCATATTTCTGTATAAGTTTTATTAATTGAAGTATTCTGACAGATTGTGACAACCTCTTGGAAAGATGCTAAAATTTTAAAGGGATAAATATAAAGCATTCAGTTTCTATTTTCTATGAAGGAAAGTGATCTTGTAAATGGAGGAAAAAATGAAAAAGATCGTAAGAGAATACAATGGACAATTTTATGCCAACAAATTAAAAACCCTAGATGAACTGAACAAATTCCTAGAAACATATAAACTACCAAAAGTAACTCAAAAGAAAATAGAAAACCTGACAAGATCTATAACAAGTAAAGAGAGTGAATCAGAAGTTGATAAACTTTTTGCAAAGGAAGCCCAAGACCTGATGGTTTCACTTATTCTTTATTAAAGAATAAATAATACTACTCTTTGCAAGCTCATTAGTCAAGAGCAGCAAAACCATGATCCCAAAGTCGGAAATACAAGAAATATTCAAAAATTCAAATTATGAATAGAGACATAAATTTTAAAATGTAATATAATTTCACAACCAGCTAAAATAAAGGGAAACTTGTATGGCTTTTCTTCAAACTTTAAACAGAATTATATAACTCAGTAATCTCACTACAAAGTGGGTACTTAAAAGAACTTAAAAGAAGAAGACTTAAAAAGACACTTGTACATCAGTGTTCTCTGAAGCGTTATTTATGATAGCCTCAAGTAGAAATAGTCCAAATGTCCATGAACAAGGGCAATGCTATACTGAGTACAAATTTTATATTCCATGTGATGGAATATTATTTCACCATAAACAGAAATGAGGCATGGATGCATACTACACATGGATGAACTTGAAAGCATTGTGATAAGTTAAAGAAGGAAGACATGAAAGGTCACATTTTTATAACTCATTCATATGAAATGTCCAGAAAAAGGAAATCTGTAGGAAGCAGATTAATAGCTGCTGGTAACAGGTGTTGGACAGTGAGTATTTAATGGGTATGGGCTTCTTTTGGGGGTTGTGAGAATTCTATGGAATTAGATAATGATGATGTTTCTACGTGTGGTTAATGTACTTAAAACTATTGTATTGTATACTTTGAAGTAGTTTGAATGGTGAATTTAATATTAGAAGAAATTTAACTCAATTAAAATTCACAACGCTTATAGGAAAAGAGGGAGACAATATACAAAATTTTTTCAGTGTCTTATAAAAAGCAGGTGGAAAAGTAATTAAAAAGCATATAAGGGTCAGGGATATAGCTCAGTGGCACAGCACCTGCCTGGCAAATGCAAGCTCCTGAGTTTGATTCCCAGTATCAAAAAAAAAATTAAAAAGCAGATAAGTGCTAGGCATGGTAGTGCACGCCTATAATCCCAGCATTCAGGAGGCTGAGGCAGGTGGTTCACTGTGAGCTCAAGGCCAGCCTGAACTACATAGCAATTAAGTAAATAAACCAAAGAAATAAAGAAATAAATAACAGCTAAGAATCTAATAAAAGTGGTAGCACAGTTTTATATGTGTGAAGAAATGAATAACTACTACAATATATATGGTAATTTATCTTAAGAAATATCTGAGGTTTGCTTGTGAAATTGGATATCCAACTCTCCTATTAGACTCACCTACTACCATGTACCCAAGAAAGAGAGCAGCAAAGAAGGGAGAAAAGAGAAAAAATGCCAAATAAGCTGATTAATAGTTTGTAGGAAAGAAAAAATGACAGGGGCTCCTTTGGGGCAGCAGACTTGTGGCATGGGCCATCAGAACACTTGCAACTTAAAGTTTTCATGAAGCAATGGCCTGAGGGTGATCTGAAATGAGGCAGAACACAGGATGTGGATGCACCTGGCTTAGTGCCTGCTCCAGCTGTGTTACTGGACGCACTGGGTTTTCTGTGTCACCTAAAGGGGAATATAACCAGATTTTCAAAACATGTGGAAGCAGAACTGACTGAATTTTAGTAACATTTTCATCTGATTGTGTTTTTATATTATTTTCAAACTCTATAAGTAATAGGTTCTTAAAATTTGCTTTAATGTAGAATCTAAAGAAATATTAATAAGGTTTTTTGAACTCTGTTATATTTATATCCGTGGCTTAGATTATTTACCCAGGCATGATTTAAAATATCATCCTTGGATCATTTGGAAAACATTGGTTAACTTTAACTAGCAAACTGAAATGAACAACATAAAGAATCTTTATATGTTATGGTAAGTGTGATTTACCTTAGGATGCAAGGTTGTATCACATGTGAAAATTAATCAATATAACATGCTGTATTTATAGAATAAAAGACAATAAGCATACATGTCAACAGATACAAAAGAGTATTTTATGAAATTTATCATCCTTGCGTGACAAAAAATATAGCAAACTAGAAATAGAAACTTTCTCTAGCTGATAGAGGGTGTCTACAAAATCCTACAGTCAATGTCATACTTTGTAATAAAAAGTTAAATGTTTTCCTCCCAATATTAGGAACAGTCAAGGGTGTTCACACTCACCATTTCTATTCAATATTGTAGTAGAGATTTAACCAGGATAATTATACAATGAAAATGAATAAAAGGCATCAAAGTTGTAGAGGAAAAAGTATACCTATCCCTATGTGTGGGTGATACAAACTTACATATAGAAAAGTCCAGGGAATATATAAAGCAACATGAACCACAAAAACAACTATTAACACTAATAAATAAGTTCAGAAAGTTTTCAGGATTCAAGAAATTTATACAAAAATTATTTGAATTTCTATGCAGCAGAAAGGATTTTTTTAAAGTTCCATTTGCTAGTATCAAAAAAATAAAATACAAAATAAAATCAACAAAAGGATTTTACATACCTTATTGGCTACATTAAACTTTGAAAAAATTCTTTTAAAAAACTTTGTATTGAAAACTACAAACATTGATGAAAGAAAAAAATTTTTTCTAGATAGAGTCTCACTAAGTTACCCAGGCTGACCTCAAACTTTCTATCCTCCTGCCTCAGCCTGCTGAGTAGTGTGGGATTATAGGCATGCATCTCCAGCCCTGACTCTGATGCAAGAAATTATTGAAGACCTAAACACACAGAAAAACTTTTTGTGTTCTTTGTTTGAAAGTCTTCAGATAACAATATTCCCCAAAGTGATCTACAGTGTCAGTGCAATTTCTATCAAATTCTCGCCTTTTTTTCATATATCAACAAGTTGATTTTAAAATTCACATGGAAAAAGAAGGAGGAGTATACCAATTTCAATACTTACTACAAAATACAGTATTCAAAACATGGTATTGGCAATGGGACAGACTACACAGAGAGCATTGAAAGAGATGTCAAAGACCAGAAATAAATATTGCATTTGTGATTCACTGACACTCTTCAAGGGTTCTGAGAATATTCAGTGGAGGAAAGGGTAGACTTTTCAATGCTAGAACAGCTTGATATTCACATACAAAAAATGAAATTTGATTTCTCACATATATATTCCAAAGGCACCAAAGACTTAAATTTAAGAGCAAAAATTATAAATCTCTTAGAAGAAAATAGAAGACTTGCTGATCTTGGGGGCTGGGGATTTAGCTCAGTGGCCTGCCTGGCAAGTGCAAGGTCATGAGTTTGATCCCCGGTACTGGAAAAAAAAAGAAAAAAAAAAAAAAAGATTTGCTGATATTGGATTAGGTAGTAATTTCTTAGATATGACACCAAATCACAAGAAACAACAGAAATAAATAAATTAAATGTTATATAATTTAAACTGTCAAGAAAATTAAAAGGAAATAAAATTTTAAAAATAGAAAATTAAAAGGCAACTCATACACTGAAGAAAATACAAGCTACAATGGCATTTCAGTTTATGAACTTAATTTGTTTTACAATTTCAGGGAAGATGGCTGCATTTGCATTTGTGTGGAAAAAGTAGCCATGGTCATGTTTGTCACCAATGTGGAATTTGCAAACAGAAGCAAAATTTTGCCTAATGCTTTTGTTGGCAAACCAAGTTGTTTGCAAACAAACTATTGCGAATGGAGATATTACTGTACGTATCTTAAAGTGATTAGTATTATGAATATAAAACAGGCTTTTGTTCCTACAATAAAAAGAATACACAATGGAAAAGTGGGCAAATGCTTTCCATAGACATTTCTTTGAAGACAATATACAAATGGCCAATAAGCACATGAAAGTCGTAACAGCATCAGCTCTTATGGAAACACATATCAAAGGCACAATGAGATACTACACACTCACTAAGATTGCTATCTATTATCAGAAAGAAGGTCCAACAATTAACAAACATTAGTAAAGACAATATGGGAACCCTCATATTGCTAATAAGAATATAAAATTGTGCTGTTGCTTTTGATCACAATAAGGTTAAACAGAATCACCATTTGATTCATCAATTCTACTACTAGGAATACAACTCCCAAAAAAATATGTGTACACAAAAACTTGTACGTAAGTGTTTATAGCAGACTTATTCATAATAACCAAAATATGGAAACAAATAGCTATGAACTGATGATTGGATATATAAGACACAATATATCCACAATTGTAAAATTACTTGGTCCTAAAAAAAGTTAAGTACTAATACATGCTGCAACTTCAGGCAACCTTGAAAAGACTGCATGAAGTGAAAGAGTATAGTTACAGAACATAACATATGAAATAATCCCATTTATATAAAATATTTAGAAAATAGGCAAGTCTACAAAAAAACAGAAAGTGCACTAGTGGTTGTCTAAGGATGAGGTATAGGAAAGAAATGGAGAATGATTACTGAAGGGTATAAAACTTGGGGGAGGCATGGTGAGGATGTTCTCTACAGCTTGAAAGTGTAAATTTCACCTGACAAGAGTAATATTCCAATAAAACAGAGAGGCATAATGATTGTTAGGATCTAGAAATGAATCATTTAAAAATAAACGATATTTTACTAACACCATTTACAATTGTTTTTCAACAATGGATTAAAGAAATAGATCAAAGAAATTGTACAGACAATGTGTTTTGATTCAAATAAGTAATATGAACCAGTCATTGTTCATTTATCCTTTCAATAATTCATCTGCTGCAAATTTATTAAGACTCTGCCTGAATTGTGCTAGGTTTGGAGATGCAGAGATCAATGTAACACAGTTCTTCATGGAATTAGCCTAGTAAGTAAAAATAATTTTGTAATTTATGAAAGAGAAGCTCACAGGGGTTAAACACTTAGCCTCATGTCACACAGGTAGTAAGTGACAAAGAATTTGAATTACTATGTATGGCCTTAAAGCACGTGGTGTTTCAGTAGTATCATATCGTGCTTGTGGGCAAGAATAGGAAGTATAATTAGGAAGATACACAAAGAACTCAATAACTACACATAAAGGATATTAACTCACAGACTGATTTTAACCTTGAATACATCCCCAGAGCTCTTACAGAGGTCTTCCCATGACTAGATACTATTTGATAATCTTATCAACAGTATAAATGAAGACCTAGAAGGCACAACTGTTGTGGACACAAAGCTGGAAGTGATAGTTAATACACTCAAAGAAACAAATCAGGATTCAAAAGGATCTCATCAGACTGGAACTATGGGCTGAAATTAATACAGGATTCAGAGGGAACTGGATTAACAGGAATTCACATGAAAAAGACGGGTATTTTAATTGACAGCAAGCTCAACCTGATCCAAAGGTGTGAGCCAAAAAAGCTAAGGCATTCTTAATCTGCATTCATTGAAATACAGTGTCCAGAAAAAACAATGTAATTGTATTTCTGGTCACCGCTCTTGTTAGACAAATTCAGTAGTGTTTTGTTTAGTTGGGGCAACCATTTGTTAATAAGAATATTCACAAGCTTCAGCATTCAGAGGAAAGAGACTGGGAGATTGAAACTGTCCCATGAAGAACTGAGAATGTTTATCTTGGAATAGAAAGATGTGGACAGTGTAGTGGGAGGTGGGAGACAGGAAGTAAAACAGCTACTTTCAGAAATTTGAAAAACTGTTTTAGGATTGGCAATCTAGTCACTTCTGTTTACTTTAACAGAGTATATACATGAGGCAGGGAGTCAAACTTCTGCTCATAGGCTATTTTCAAACAATTTGAAGTTGTAGAAAATTGAAAAATCTAGTTTGTGATTTAGTAAGCAATTACTTATGGAAATTATTCAAGAAGGATCAGGATGACCTCTTGTAAATAATTTAAAGTATGTTTCTTCCCATCCATCTTTGAGATTGAGGCAGGAGTTTGAGGCCAGCATGGGTTACATAGTATGAACCTGTCTCAATTTAAAAAAAAAGGGAGGTTCCTGGAACTTTATTGAAAATGTTCTCAAAGACCTATAAGGTCCATTTACACTCAAAAAAGCCAATAACAATAATTAGAATAATAACCACGGTCATGATATCAACTACTATGGTTTGAGAAAACTACTAGAGCAACTATTCTACATCATTATTATATGTTACCTGTTAAGAACTTTTTAAAGTGTTTTAGTATTCTACTTTAGGTATGAAGAAAGTGAGGCCTATGTAAGCTGAGTTATTTTCCCAAGGATAATGGCTTGTGAGTGCTAGAGGTAGCACTCAAATTCAGAGTGCCCTGACTCCAGGGGTTCAGGTATTAACTTCTTCCTTAAAAGTCTAGATGTTATTTTACCCTAGAAGTCTGTATGTTATATTAGATTATATTAGGTTGACTATCGTGAGATAATTTAGCTTGAATTCTATCTGCTTAGAGTAAGTACATATGGAGAAGGTGTTGTATTGTTAGGCATCTAAATAATCCAAGGTCAACAGGAACTTTTGTCTTTGTGCAGAGTAAATGCCTGCCCAGTGGAATTTTGGGATTGACACATTCAGTGTCTAAAAAAGCAAATAGCTTAGCTCATATTTTCATTCTCAGATTATTTAAAGTGAGACAGTGCCAGAGTACACAAAAGCAGATCTCTTGGTTTCAGATTTTCATTCCTGAATTAGGATTTCAATATGCATGCCATCCTGGCAGATGCCTACCAAGAACAAGAAAGACAAATGGATGGAAATTACCGTATTTATTCTTGTGTGAGGCAGGTGACTTTCCTACAGTGTGTGATTTTATCTTCCTTAAATGGTGGGTGAGTGACTGATAGGTACTGTGTGATAGGTCATTTGAGAAATAACTGTTTACCTTAATTTTTAGACCCCACCACAATGCTTTAGTCTTTAGCAAAAAAACCGCAGTAGTGTATTGCTTCAATAAATTCTTACATTGTTCAAAGTACCTTTGGGACCCCAAAACCAGAAGTAAATAAATTCATTCATTCATTTATTCTAGGAAGCACATAAATGAAATAATTATAGATTTTGATACATGAGGCGCTTAAAAATTAAGAGCAGGCTGTAAGATATGATCCAGTTATCAGGATCTTAGGCTTTACATTTAAAGTCACCAACTCAGAATGGCCCTGACTATCCTATTTAGGTAGATTTCCCACCCCCTTTCTAACAATTTGTTTATTCTATTTTAAATTATTATTTTAAGTGTACAAACACAGTACACAGTGAGAGAGAATATATGCAGTTTGTTTTTCTCTGCCTAACTCATTTTACTTAAAATAATTTCCTCCTGATTATCTATTTTTCGGCAAATGATAGGCTATCATTCCTTTCATGGGTGAACTACATTCTATTGCTTATGTGTAGTATATTTTCTTTCATTAATCTGCTGACGTGCATCTAGTTTGAGTCTATAATTTTGCTATCATGCATACTGTTTTTTAAGTGTTTAGGACATGAAAATGTTAACACTGTATACATATATCAAATTTTTACAGTGTATAACATAAATTTATGCAATGAAAATAGTACTTAAAATAGAATAAAACAAATGATTAAAGAAGGGAGGAGGAATCCGTTTAGATGGAACAGTCGGGGAAGGCCAGTCTGAATTGAGTGCTGGGAAAGAACCTCAGGACAGATATCTCTGGATGGAAGATTCAGCGAGTTGAAGGACGTGGGGTTGGGCAGAGTTTAGTACACTCTAGCCACACACAGAGCCCATGGCAACAATCCAGATGACTAGGCTTGTACCATGATGCTAGTAGAAATGGAGATAGGTAAATTGGAGGCATATTTTGGAAGTAGTGATCAGATACTGCAATAGACTTTGTACATATTTGTAATATCCTAGCATATTTGTGATATCCTGTGTATCCAGATAGTTTTGAAAACCCTATTCTAGCATACCCAAGCCCAAGACATCTTCCGTGCATTTCAGTCTTTTATCAAACAGAGCCATTCCTTTTCCACATTGTGAGAAAAGACAATAGTCCTTCAGCCAACTGACTTCCTATTAAGAGCACCCTATCCTTTCTTCCTTCCCTCTCTGAATCCCTTCCTTCTTGCCTGCCTTCCTCCAAAGGTATTTGTTGCAAATCTACTGGGTATCAGGCACTTGGCTAAGTATTGCGCTATAATTATGAATAAAACAATCCTACTTTTACCTTCATGAACTTTTCCTTTTATTAGGAACTGATTATCCCAGGGCAGAATTTTATCTACTTTACTTTTGTACTTTATTAGTGAGTTACTGCTGAATGCTTATTAAGTACAAGGTACTTAAGTTACATTACATTTATTTTGTTTTAAAGGTTTAGAATTATATTTTGTGTGAGCATTTTTTATTTTAATCCATAATTTTAATCACATATATCATATTTAATAGATGGCTCACTGTTTGAATCTATACTATTCCTATTTCCCACTGCTGAATATTTAGATGACTTACTGTTGTTTATACAGACTCTTGCAAATCTAGTAGACATGTATAGAAATGGTCTTAGGGTCCTAATATATCCTAAGAACAGATGGAACGAGCACTGTTCGAAATGCAAAAGGCAAATACTGTCGTTTCACTTGAAAGATGGCTCTGACGAATTCATTTTACGTGAATCACAATAACATCTTTTTTCTAATTTTTGATTTATTTTTAATATTTAAGGGATTTTTTTGTCTTTTAAAATTCTCTACATTGTGATCATTTAATTTTGGTGACACAAAAACTTGTAAATATTTAAAATGTACAGCTTTATGTTTTATACACTTTATGAGATGATCACATTTTCAATTAACATATCACCTCTACACAGTTGATACCCTTTGAGCTGTTTCACCAACACCATTCCATTTCCGCTTCCCTTCACCCCCTTTCTCACTGTGATAGTTTGAATGTTTTAGAGTCCAAAAATAAGTGAGATCATGGTATGGGGATCTGGCCCTGCAGGCCTCGTTATGGTCCAGAGGAGTCCACATTTGTAATCCCAGGGAAAAGTTATTGGAATTCCATTAAATAATTCCAATCTACCACTTCCATGCACACCTCATGGCAAGAATAAAAAGATAAATACATAACTGCAGTTGGGGAGCCAAGGGGGTCCTAAGTGCAGGCCAGAGCAATGGCTCACTGGAACAAAGACTTCAACCCAGGGCCAAACCTGGGTTTTATTAATTTGTGAAGGGGGGAGGATGAGTGACTGTGAGATTGAGGGAAGTACCTGAGTGCTGTGAGCTGGGCTGGGCTAGGTAGAAGGCTTGATAGCACCTCTGGAATACACAGAGGGAGGTATGCTGAAAGAGTGACCTGCATAACACAGCTTGAGGAAGTATCTTGTGTTTTGGGGTCTGTGCTTCAGCTTTGATGCCTAATCTTTGCGCCCTGAGAAGTCATGGGTTCTTTCTGGAACCTCAGTCTCAGCCAACATCGTGGCTCACTCAGCCTAGCTCACACATTCTAGCTGGAAGCTATAGGCATCACCGACCTGTTGCATTGCTTTAAAGACCACACATCAGCACCTCAGCTCAGCTAGACCCATTTGCATTACTTAAAGCCAATTGAGGGGGTAAAGTAACATATCCTGGCCAGCACTGTACATGTCAATACCCAGAATCAGGGCCAGGTTTAGCCAAAATGAAGATAAATACTCTTTCAAGGAGAGCCATCCTTGTAGTCCTCCACAGTCGCGCATATTTTGGTGCCTGTGTTTTGCATATTTTTCTTGGCATAATGTCCTCTAGCTCTAGCTTGTAGGTGTAGATGGCAGGATTCTCTTCTTTATTAAGGCTAAATAATAGCCCTCTCTCTCCCTTCCCCTCCCCCCACTGTCTGCTTCTTTTCCATTCATCCATCAAAGGATGTTTAGGTTATTTCATACCTTGGCTATTGTGAATATTGCTGAAGTGAAGATGGGAGAGCAGGAATTCTTCACAATTCTGTTTCGAATTCCTTGGGACAAACATTCGGAAGTGGAATGCCTAGATCATATGGTAATTCAATTTTTAAATTTTTGGGAACTTCCATATTGTTTTCATAATGACTGTACCACTTAATATTCCCACCAGCATTATGAAAGGGTTCTCTTTTCTCCACATCCTTGCCAAGACGTAATACTTTTGTCTTTTTATTAATAGCTTTCTTAACAGTGAAGTGATATTTCATCACGGTTTAAATTTGCATTTCTCTGATGATTAGAGATGTTGAACATTTTTTCATTATTTTATTGTTCAAAAATCTTTTCTTTCTTCTCCTCTTCCTCACCTTCCTGCTTTTCCTCCTTCTTCTTTAGGATATTTACATAAAAGATCGTACTATTTGAAAACAGTTCATTTTACCACTTCTTTTCAAATTTGAACAAATTTCTTTGCTCTTGCCCTTTTTCTCTGTCTGGGACTTCCAGCACTCTATTAAATAGCAATAGTGCTAGTGGGCATTGTTGTCTTGCTCCAGACGCCAGAAGAAAAGTTTTACTAGTTCTGTACGGATTAGCTGTGTAATTTTTGTTCACGGCCTTATTGCATTGAATTGTTTCTTCTATACCTATTCTGCTGAGATTCTTATCATGAATTGCTGTTGAATTTTGTCACTCCTTATTCTCCTCCCTCCCTCACTCAGTGTCTGTGAGGGCACTGATTTGTTTTATTGCTTGATTAAATCTGGTTTTGAAGCTCTCTAATGCATTTCAAAGTTTAGTCATTGGGTTCTTCAGCTGCAGATTTTTATTTTCTTGGTCTTTTTGTGTTTTCCATCTCTTTGTTGAACTTTCCATTTTTTTCTTATATTGTTTTCTTGATATCAGTAAATTATTTATCTCTGTTCTCTCTTAGCTTACTGAACTATGTTAGAATGATTATTCTGAATTATTTTGCATCATTACTATAAGCTTATTGTTTCCTCGATTCTTCATGATTCTCTAACCTTCTGTAGGTGTCTGTAGGTGCCACTTTTGAACAAGCAGTCACCTCTCCCAGGGGCTGGGGATTTAGCTCAGCGGCAAAAGCACCTGCCTGGCAAGCACAAGGTCGTGAGTTCGGTTCCCGGTACCGGAGAAAAACCAAAAAAAAA
>NW_004955830.1:0-17174 GCF_000276665.1 Chinchilla lanigera
CTATACTTTGGTATCTTCAAAGTGGCTTCTAAAGAAAATAAATAGAGCTATACATGATGAGCTAGCTTTTTAAACAGCATAGTGTGAGGTAGAAATCCAAACTCCACCTTTTGTCTATGAATATGTAGTTTGCTTAAATACCACGTTTGTTTTGGTTTTTTTTTTTTTTTTTGTTTTTTTGGGTTTTTTTGGGGTTTTTCTCCGGTACCAGGAACCGAACTCACGACCTTGCGCTTGCCAAGCAGGCACTTTTGCCGCTGAGCTAAATCCCCAGCCCCAAATACCACGTTTTGAAGACTGTTTTCCACAATGAATGGCTTGGGGGATTTAATCAAATGGAATTGGCCTTAGCTGTGTGAGTTCATGCCCACTGTTAATCCCTCAGTTCTTCTGTAGGTCTATTGTGATGCCACCATCACACTGTTTTTGAGACATGGCTTTTCCTATAATATATCCAGGAAAGACAGACTTGAGCAACTCTCATAGTGAATGACCAGGATTCTTAGGTGTGGCACTGAGGAGCTGAACCACACCGAGTCCCCAGCCCCCTACATTGCTGACATAAACGTGGGTCCCAAAAGTTCACGGACGTGCAATTCAAAAACAGGGGCTGAACTGTGACTTCCGGAGCTTGGGATTATGCACAAATATTCCCATTATAGTGTGGAACATGTCCAACCCTGGGAAGGCACTTACAAATCAAGCAACAGACTAGAGATCAGTGCTCTGGGTTATGTAGGAGTGGAATCATAAAGCAAACAAGATAATCAGTGCATTTTGCCAAATTGTGAAGACACATTTAATAGTGGGTATTGCAGCTGCACTCAATCTGTGGAAATGGGAACCACTGAGGTAGTCCCGGGGGAGGGGGGGGGCGGAACTCAGTATTCCAAGTGTTACCTGAAGAGCATAGTTGGTGGCACACTAGAGAAGAAGTGCGTGTCAGACCAGTGGGAGTGGACTGGCGGTTGGTGACCAGGATGCCTTGTTGCCCTCAGCTCCTCCTGCAGGGCAGGCTGGAAGCCAGGAAGCCCACAGCTCTGCAGGCCTGTGCGCAGGCACGCTCCCGGGAGACATTCTGACGACTCCTCTGGGCGCCGAACACAGACCCACAGGCCAGGGAGTTACACAGCCTCTGGCAGCTCTCCTGAGGCTTGGTGATCCAGAAACAGCAGGACAAAAGGCTTGCAATGTGCATATAGGAGACAAGGAAGTGATTCTCCCCCCTCAGGCCCTGTGGTCAGTGGTCAGTGAGATGCAGGCCCTGGCTGAATGGGCTAGGTCTGGTTTCTGCCTCCCTAGGATTGCACAGGAACTGCAGGGCTTACCCACCCTTTCTCACCTTAATGGGGCTCCACACATAGCCTTGGTGTTCATCTGGTATCTGACCACCACCTGTATATGCACCTTGATTGACTTCATTCATTCATTCATCAAGCCTTTGTGAAATACCTGCTCAAGTCAGATACTGTTCTAGGGGTCAGGCAGAGAAATGAGGACATATGAGGTGTGATCTAAATTTTAAAAATTTAGTACAGTAAAAGATACATTGCCATTAATTCCCCTCAAGATGCTCCCCTTCACTTCACCTACATTTATCATCCCATTATTCTTGCCACTTACTGAAGCAGTTCTGGGAGTCTTCTTTCCTGAGCTGGTAGACCTTTGCACCTCTTTCATTTATTCATTATCATCTGAGAGCATCTCAGGAAGTTACGTAGGCTGACCTAAAATTGGCAATCCTCCTGCCTCAGCCTGCAGAGTAGCTGAGATTATACATGTGTGCCACTGTGCCCAGTTCAGTTTTTGGGTTTCAGGTTGTGGCTTTCTGTCCCAGTCTTCCCCAGAGGGTTCTGGAGGGAACTCCTTCCATAGATCACAGGTCCATTTGGTGAGGAATACGAAGCATTCGTGCACCACCGCAGTCTGACCACTGGTCACTGCACCTTAACTTTCTGTTTCCTGGACGAGGCCAGCCTTCCCTGTTTGGCCTGGTGTGCTCTCCCACTAATTCCCAGGAGGGCATGATGGTAGTTTGGGGGATTCCCCAGGATGTGTGTTACCCACATTACTCATGTGCCCTGGTGGTGGTTCTGATGACATTGTGTCATCTGATTATTAACAGTGCTTTTCTGTTGAGCAGCTATGCACCTCATCCTGGCTTCTGCTTCAATTGCTGCAAATATGAACTGATGGAATTCATACTGTGTTACTGTGCCTTACATGAACACTGGGAATGAGTTCTTCATTTAAATCATCAGCACCAACTTGTTTTCTTTTGAACACATATACTTTTTTCCACATCTTTTTTATTAGTTCAATTTTCTGCATCTATGAATCAAAATCTAAGTGATGAATGGTAGCTGTTTTTTAACCAAGTAGCTGATCGCAAGCCTTTTTGTTACTACTGTTTTAAGTGAATTCCTGTTTGATGGGGATGGGGACAGTAATGTGTTTTACTGGGTTTTGTCTTAAATTTTGTGAGTATTCCATCGTAAAAAAATAAAGAGGAAAAAAGCTCGAAACCTGCAGATGTTGGTACTGACTGATGTGTATGCACACTTATACACATAGATGTGTATGTACATGTTTCATTATTAAGAACATAAAGACTTTAAGGAAGGACAGAAGGAAAGAAAGGAAGAAAGACAGAAAGACCAATCTGTGAAAGATGACAAATACACAAGAGGGCAATTCCACAGAGAACTCTTATGTTCATTTTTTTTTTTAATGTCCTATCCATGGTTTTTAGTGAATTTAGTGGAATAAGACAAGTATGTCTATTCTTTCCTGGGACTGGAAGCCTAGAAGAACTAAGTTAATGTCCTGTTTTAATTAACTAATTTTGCAGTTCTGGGGATGGAACCCAAGGCCTCATGCATACTAGGAAAGCACCGTATCACTGACCTATGGCTCCAGCCCCTTAATCTCCTATTTTAGAAGAAACAACTATGAAAAGAAGATTTAAAAGGAATAGGTTTTATGTAAGCACATTTGCTGTGATTGTTATTGCAATTTCAACTCTTGCAATGTTTTTTCTTCTAATCTATTTCTCAAAATTGATTTCCCTTCAACTTGATGTTTTGATGTTTTATGATGTGCCAGTAGAACATTTTATGCTCCCTTCTCTCTCTCTCCCCTGAAAATACTACTGCTTCTAACTTTAAAACCAGGTATTTTCTGGTTGATTTCCCAGTGTAGCTGGGGGTGCCTTAAGTAGAATTAAAATAAATGCATTTTAAATTCTCAATGATATGTGCTTTCAATGTCCTCTGCACTCTCTCCTGGGGAATATTGCTTTTTCAGCCTTCTGACTTTGAAGTATCCCTCTTTTGCTGCTTGATGTTGCTTGAGTTACTGCACACAATCAGTGCAAGAGGCGAACCTCAGCCCCAGAGAGTGTGGGCGAAAGGGCCTCTGGCTGCCCCTCACTCCCCTTCTGGGCTGATTCTAACCACTCGGTTCCATTGCTTGAGCTTCCCTGACAAACTGGAGTGTGCTTGGCACAGGACCCATGGTCAAGAGGATGCATATCCCAGTATCTGTGGGAGCAATCAAGAGAAACGGATGGCCAGAGATGAAAGGTATGCATTTTAGGATAGGATAGTAGAAGGTATGCATTTTTGTTTTGTTTTGTTTTTTGTCTTTTTAGAGACAGGGTCTCATGCAGTTCAGGCGGGCCTTGAGCTCATTGTGTAACCCAGGCTGGTCTTGCACTCACAATGATGCTCCTGCCTCAGCCTCCCAAGTGCTAGGATTACAGGCGTGCGCCACCACGCCCGACAAGGTATACATTTTAAGAGGAGACAGTGGAAGGTACACATTTAAAGATGAGGGTAAAAGCTACACATTTTAGGTCCAGTTGTGCCAGTCAGTCATTTGTTTGACTCTGAGCAAGCTGACATCCTGTGCTTCTCAAACTTCCCCACAGTGGTGGCACACCTATGGCATGTGTGCCTGGCATGGGGGGATATTGTATAATTGAAAGCACTAAAAGGTTTGCCATCACTGCCCCAAAACCACATACAGATGCCCCCAGCTGACAAAATCCTGATCCATTGTTGGCAAGAGGTCAAGCCCCACTTCATCCCTGCTTTCTCTGTAGTACTTTTTAATCCATTGTGCCCTCTAGTCATTCATACCAGGTTTTAAACTCTGTAATCTTTCTAATTTGGGGGTGATTCTATTTCCTATTTCTTTTTAACTATAACTGAAATTATGCTTATAGCTGACTCAGTAATAATTGCAAAAGACTACAAGGGCATGGGTAAAGAATCACTAAGCTTTGCTTCCCTGAAAATATGCGCTTAATTCTGGGGAAGAAATTCCTGCCTTGACTTTGATCAAGCACATCTGAGATGTGTCTACCATCCTGGGCACTAGGGCACTGATACTCTGAATTTGAGGGAATTTTTAAACAGCAACTCATGACAAGCAATTGTAGATCAGTTTTGATTGACATTTTGTTTGCCATTTAAGATTTAATTAGCATTTGTAAAATTTAGTGGAATTAAACTTAATCATGAGATGATAATGAGATAATAACTGAGTGCTGTTTCTAGGTAATTCTCTTCAGCTGAAGGGTAAATATGACTGGAAAGGGAGCCTTCGGGTGGGGGATTAAGTAGGAACTTCAAAGGAGGAACTGGTTACAAAATTGGCTATATGAATAATAGCTAGAGGCTTTCATCATTATGAAACCCAATAAAATAACAAATAAGGCACTGGACCAACTGAGCAACATTTTGAGAACGCAATGATGACCCTTTATCCAGAGCACTCAGGAATCATCTCCTCACATGTCAGACTGTAATTTACATTTATCTAGAAAGGTAGGCGAAGTGGTTATGAACCGATAAATCCCCTTTGCTTAAACTTATTAATGTGAAGATTAAATGCATTAAGTTCATCTGAATGCAACTGAGAAAAGTTTAAGTTTCTAGAACACATTTTCTTCCTTGGGTCTTTAGAATTGAGAACAGGAAGTCAACTCAAGAGGCTGAGATTGTAACAGAATCTGCCTTTATCCAAAAGTATCTTTAGTTTTAAGGTCATGACTGGTTTTATGATCATTATTATTGTTTGTTTATGCTAATAATATGCAAGTCTGTGTGAAGCAGCAGAAAGCCTCTGATAAAAGACTTTCAGCATGAATTTAGAAGATCATAAGAAGGGCAAGGTAAAAGTAAACAAAAAGCTCCACAAGGGATAGGGAGAGGGTATGACCAGCTGGTTTGGTAGACAATAGTATCTCTGTGGTGTGGCCTCAAACCAGTGGACCTCAGAAGTTTAAGTCAAAGGGAACTCTCCTTCAAATATTTCTCTAACTCCTATTCACTTAAACATTTTTTGCGCATGTGTCACATGCCAACCAGTGTTGAGAGCACTGGTTCTTTAACAGTGCATAAGGTACAATCCAGTGGGAGACACTGATAAAGTAGACTGTTTCAGTTACTGAATGCTGCATAACAAATTAGCCCAGAAAGGCTGAAACTAACAATTCCGTTATGCTGATGGGTTTTATGCATCTGGAATCTGGAATCTGACCACAGCACAGTGGGTAATGCCAGAGTCAGCTCCAGGATACCTCCAGGTTCTCAGTGGGAAGACTGAACGCTAGGGGCAGGAATCAACAAGGAATATCTTTGTTAACAGGTCTGGCAACTGATGTCAATTGTTGGGCAGAACATTGACTAGGGCTGTCATACAAAACCATTTATCCATGTAGACTGCTTATCCTTATGACCTGGCAGTCTCAAGATAGTAAGATTTCTTAGCTAGTAGTTCAGAGCTCCAATAATAAAATGTCCCAGCTCATAGAGCAGAGAGTGCCACATTTTATCTAGACTTTATAATAACCCATTACTTCTGCCACCTTCTCCTGGCTCCAAGCAAGTTAGTTACTCCGCAGTCAAGAGGATGAAACTCTAGTCCACCTGACTGTAGGCTGGAAGAACATCAAGGATATGCAATATCGTTACAGCCATCTCTGAGAAGTACAGTCTGTTGAAGACAGTACTTTAAAATTGTCTTTAGCCAGAGCTGGTGGCACACACTTATCCCAACATTCTGTGAAGCTGAGACAGGAGGATTATGAGTTTAAGCACCTTAGTAATTTAGTAAGAACCTGTCTTAGTGAACTAACTAACTAAATAAATAAGGCCTGAGGATCTAGCTCAATGCAAAGGCCCTGGGTTCAATCCCCAGAACCCTCCACCCCTGCAGTATCATTGATAGTCTTCCCTGTAACAAGTAGAACCTAATTTTCCCAACTTTTGAATGTAGGCTGGACTTAGAGACTCTCTTTTATTAAATTAAGTGGTGTAAATAATGCTATGTGACTTCCAAGGTGAAGCTGTAAAAACTGTGGCTTCTGCCTGGTTATTTTTCTGTCTCTGCTCTCATAATGGGGAAGCCAATACCAAGACTTTCATACATGAGGACATTCAGCAGTCCCAGAGAGGCCCTTAGGAGAGGATTGAGATCAGCAGTCTACATGTGTTGGTCCCTGTCAAACCCTAGCTGACATCTAAACTCTGCCTCCCCGGAGACCCAATTGGAACACCATGGCTCAGGCAAGTCAGTTTGAATTCCTGACCTCCAGAAACTGTCAGAGATAGTTAGTGTCTGCTGTTATTCTAAATTGTTAAGTTTTAGGGTACTCATACAGAGCCATAGATAGCCAATGCACACCATGTGACATGCCAGATAGGACAGTGACCTGGATGTATGTATACACAGGCCACTTGGTCCAGCATTGCCAGGTCAGGTGGGCTTCCTAGAAGAAGAAAAATGCATGAGGAGTCTTCAATGTCTTAGAATGGAATGGCAGGCTGAGCTATGTTGCAACAGCAAGTAGAAACACTGAAACAACACCCAGGATTTGGAGGCAGATTTATTTTACGTCGACAGGCACTAAACAGGATCATTCCCAAAATATCAGGCATCAAAGGCTCAGGGAGAGAGGTTTTTATGGGACTGCAAAGGGGAAGTACAGAGGTAGAGTATTTGGCTGTCTTTGATTGCTTTTTACAATATGCATCACAGTGACCAGCTGTTTCTATCAGACAGAAGCAACCAGAACTTCTATAAATACAGGAATTATTACCTGGGCAACTAAGAAACTGAAGTGTACTAGCTGGGGAGGCTATTTTCTGTTACAATGTGAACTTAGATATGTTGGGTAAGAACATTGCAAGTAGGAAGAGAATTATGGGTGATGGCCAAAGTCTAGTAAATTGTCCATAAAATGAGGACTTCCTCTTGGGCTGGGGCAAGAATGAACAGAGCTAATGGCTGTTGTGAGAGCAGACAGCAGGGCCCGGCCCTCACAGGGCACAGCGGTTTTACTCCTCTGCCCTGAAGTCAGCTTCAGTATCACCCTGGACTCACTGAAGACGCAGAATCTCAGGCCGCTCTCCCCAGACCCAAGGCTCTACGTTAAGGCAAGCTAATGGGTACAGATGCACAGAGGGATGAGGGGAGCCCTGACCTGGGGTACAGAGGCTCTGTGTCCACTGAGAGTCTCTGTCACCTCCTAGGTAGAGCTAGTGGCAGGAGAATTTAGATGGCAGCCTAGAAACCAGAAGTGACTAATAAACGAAACAGAAAATCATCTCTCCTGGTTCTTATAAATGACTTTTCTTATTTCCATTTTCTATTTTTAACCTGAAGTGTTCTTTGAATAAAAATAAGACCCAAAAAGAAAGTCAATTGGTTCCTGTAATTTCCTTTCCTTAGGGTACTTTAACATCTCCCTTGGGATTCTAGTGCTCATTAATCCAGTTCCAAGGAAAATTGTCATTTTTCATTAATGACTTCTTAACCTTTGCCTTATCTGATTAGGTACAAAATTAAATCTACCCTGAAAAGCCTCAGTCCTCACCCTCCTGCCAGGTCATTTTCTCCAGAAAGGACCTGCACGATCAATATTGCAGAGGAACCTGAGTTGATCAATGGGATGAGATTTCCTTTGCAACGCAGCTTGGTTTATGACGCCATCCTTGGCTAAGCTGCCATCTCTGTGGCTGATGTACAAGCAGGAAGGCTCAGTGCTTCCTCTAGCTACTCATGGGAAGATCTTCTGGCTGACCGGCTTTGCAACCCTCAGCCCCCGGGGAATGTGTCACTTTAGTGCCAGTGGTAACCCTACTCATCGCAGGGACCGACTATTCTGAAATGAGGCAGTAGGGGATTGCTGTGCTGTTGAGTTTGGGCAGATGAGAAATGATGGCCAGGTAGAATAACTTTTCAGAAACCAGAGCCATGTGATGGTGACACAGCAGATGGCCCTGATGGCTCCTGGTGTAGCTGGGTCCTCATTTGGATTCAGTCATGGAGCCTATTTGCTGCTGGTGCTCTTTTTGTTTTGTTTTGTGGTGCTGGATATTGAAATCAGGGCCTGGATCATGCTAGGCAAGTACTCTGCCACCAAGCCACACCTCTCACCACTGCCCCTGATTCATTTTCTGGTGAAAGAAGGCACCGTGGTGTTGCTCACCCCACCCAAGCGGTAAAGTAGGCATGGAAGAGAAGGCATGTGCTTGATGCTTTGCAAAGTGAGCTTCGGCAGTCAGAAAGCGAGACCACACCATACTGCACATGTGCCCACATGCACACGGCTACCCTGGGCCCAGGCCAGCACCACCAGACGTTGGGCAGGGGAGGAACAGAGGGCGGGGCTTTCTAGGGATGATGAAGGCCTTACTACAGTTATGTGGAGATGAAACGACCTATCATTTAAGGTGAAACACTGAATCCAAACAGGCCACTCCATTATTTTCTGCCTTGTAAATCCTTTTCTGTAATGCTTGGCACATAGACCTTAACTTAAAATATTCACAACCCTTGTTGGCTGCTTTCTCTGTGAGAGGTAAATGTATCAGCGTTGGCTCTTCTCCCACGGTTTTCCCATGGAAGTGGCACGCAGTTTCCCTTGCCCGCCCTGGGGCCCAGTGTTATGAAGGACTGCTGTGCATTCCTCAGGTTCTCCTTTTTGCCTTCCATCCTTGTTTCTTCCTTTCCCATCAGACCCAAACTCAACCCAATGCAAAATTCGTGTATTAGTCAGCTTTTCTGTTGCTGGACACAATTAACACCCAAAACCCATGACTTAGAAAAGTTTTATTGGATATGGTGGTGCATGCTTGAAATCCCAGCACTCGGGAGGCTGAGGCAGGAAGATCACTGTGAGTTTGAGGCCAACCTGAGCTACATAGTGAGTTGAAGGCTGGCTTGCACTACAGAGCAAGACCCTGTCTCAAAAAAAAAAAAAAAAAAAAAAAAAAAACAAAAACAACAACAAAAATTAAGCAAGTTTACTTTGGCCCATGGTTTCAAAGGAATCAGTGCATGGTCAGCGGCTCCAGGGCAAGAACATCATGATGGGAGGAGGTGGGTACAGCATGAGCTGTTTAGTTAATGGCTTCTGGGAAGCAGAGCAGAGCAATGCCAGAGAGGAAGGAGCAAAGGACAAGATATAGAAGCCAAGATCACACCTCCATGACCACCAGACACATGAGAGGTCTGTCTCAACAACCCCTGGATAACTTCCAAGCCAATCAAGTTGACACAACCAAGCTTACCAACCACAGTTAGGCTCCCTGGAAACATACTTCACTACCTTTTACTATCTTTTTCTCTTCAGTTCTGTGTCACCCTGGTCATATTCAAAGGAGCTTAAGGGGAGAGCTGGTACTCTGGGAGGCCCAGAGTATGGAGTCCTTACAGGTTAGTGTCCTGTGGGTGTTGGGTAGGAAGGGCAAGTGGCAGGGGCTGGCTCAGACCATAGTGTGGGCCCCACCCAGCCTGCCCTGTCATCAGGGGCCTGTTTCAGGTGGTTGTGTCAGTCAGACTGTCGTGAGAATTGGTGTATGTGTATACTGCTCATACACATATGCATATAGAGGAAACACCTGCAAAAATATATGCATATAGAGGAACACCTGCAAAAATCCCTTCGCTGCCTGTCTTAGTTACTTTTTTCATCAGAGAGACACAACATCTGACACCACAAGTTAAAGGAGGAGAGGTTTATTTTGGCTCGTTTTCATTCCATGGTGTGCTGGATCCAAGGCAGAAATGGCTTCGTAGAAAGGCCAGGGCAGAGGACAGCTGCTCATGATCGTGGTGGCCAGAAAGCAACACAAGAGAAAGGAGATGGGGAGGGAGGTACAGTAGACACTTGCAGATTTCTGTTCCCATGAGCCACCCCTGGCCAGGCCCTAACCAGGCCCTAATCTCCTAACAGCACACTCAGCCACTGAACTGAGTGTGGATTAATCTGCCGATGAATATAGCATGCTCATGATCCAATGTTTCCAGAAGTCCCACCTGTGAGCACATGAGAGTTTTGGGGAACATTCTAGATCTAAACCTTAACACCACAACACCTTTGCTGTGATTAAGTCCCTGGGCACCATAGCCTGGCCCAGTAAACTTATACTATGACCATTGTACTGGTCTGGCTGGAGCCTTGCCACAGTGCCCACATGGAATCTGTGCCTTTGATCTTGGGCTCCTGGGCCTGTGCTTTGGACAGTGACAGAAGCGGAGGAGGGGAGGACAGGTGGGGTGTGATCGAGATGGTCAAGGCTACGCATGCTGCAGACCTGCCGAGAGGTGTTTATGTCTTACAAGCCAGATGCACAGTGTTGTTTGTGAAGAAAAAGTCTACAAAGCCAATTAATAGTTTTTGTATTTCTCAACAATTAGCAAACCAGAGTCCTTTTACAACTTGCATTATCAAGCTTGCCTTTTCTAACCAGGTGTTCTGTGTAAGCCAGTGCAGAGTGCTTAGAATGACTATAATCTTTCCCAAATGCCCCCTGCCACACGAGGCCCAAAGACAAATTCCAGAGGAAGAATGCGTATGAGCAGCAGTCCTGGTGTATGTCAGCTTGAGGATTTTCTACAGTCAGATGTGGAATTTTGGCTAATACAAACAAGGTAGACCCTGAACAAATGCTATAATGTTGTATTCATGGGACAGAACACACAAGTTCCAGGTCAGCTACATTAACACTCACACTTTGCAAGGGCACAGGGCGAAGGCCACAATGCACAAAGAGCTCCGGGCACTCTCCTAAGTCGTTTGCATCTGTTCCCTTATTTAAACTTTTGCCGATGGGGAGACTGAGACATGGCAAGGCTAAATAACTGATCCAAAGACTCAGTGTGAAGTCTCACACAGCACAAGTGTGCGCCTAAATTCAACCTTAAAGGTCATGTTGCCACCTTGCTTTGTTCTTTTCATAGTCAGTGGCTAAAATAGGTTTCCCAGGGGTAGAACGGCTGACATCTGGGGCTGGGTAATACCTTGTTGCTCAGACCCATCCTGTGCACTGAAGGATGAATGTTCAGCGCCGTTCCTGGCCTCTACCTGTGTTGCCAATAGCACCTCTTCTCCGAGCTATGACAGCTGGAATACCTTCCATACGTTGCTAAAATGTCTCTACAGAGCGGATGAAGGGCACAAAACCACTCTCAGCTGAGACTCATTTGAGAGTACTTGAAGATTATAGCGAGAATGAAAAATAAGCAGTATAATTTAGAAGTTTTCATTATATTTGAGAAAGAATAAATCATTTTACTTATCTACTTTTAAAATTGATAATAAGAAACATAAAACCTTTCAGTAAGCATATCAGTAGGTACTATAAGGGCACATCCAATTCTTTATTATAAAAGAGTTAAGGGAAATAGTTTAAAATGTGAAACAAAAGAAAATCAAGGGGAAATACCCAGAAGGGGAATAGCTGGGTTAAGTGGGACCTCTAATCCTAGTTTTTTGAGGAATTTCTACACTGATTTCCACAGTGGTTTCATCAGCCTACACGCCCAGCAACAATGGAGAAGGGTTCCTTTTTCCCCACAGCCCTGCCAGCATTTTTTATTGGTTGCTTTCTTGATGATGGTCATTCTCTCTGGGATGAGATGGAATCTCAGTGTTGTTTTAATTTGCATTTCTTCAATGACCAGTGATTTTTTTTATTTATTTAAAAGAATAAAAGAAGGATAACATAGTAATAGGGGGATTTACTGAATTACAGACAAAGTGGTAGGACATTATCAATGACTGTTATTTTACCTATTGCTATCTTCAAGATAGTTTCTCAGGAAAACAAATAGACAAATAATAGTGAGTTACAGACAAAAATGGTAGGAAATTATCAATGGTTGTTGTACTATACTTTGGTTTCTTCAAAGTGGTTTCTAAGGAAAACAAATAGAGCTATACTTGAGTGATCAATTAAATAATCATTGACTATTCTCAATGGTTGTTGTTGAAAACACATAGTAATAAACATACATCCATTTACAAAATAGCATAGGAACAATAGAAACATTACAGAGTTATGGACAGATTGGCAGGAAATTGTCAATGGCTGCTGTAATACATGTTGGTATCTTTAAAGTGGTTTCTCAGGAAAACAAAGATATGCAAGAAAGATCTAACAAGTAGTTATAGCCTAAAGGGTTGTGAAAAATAGCAGATTACCTCCTCATCAGTGACTCCTTTCACTGAGGTGTGGCGGCTGGAAGGAAGGCCAGGATTGAAAAGAAGGACCGAGAGACTAGCACCGCGTCCAGCAATAGGCTGTTTACTTTTTCCCTCTATACTCACGTTTATGCGGGGCTCCTCCTTGAAGATAACGGTCTGGCCAGAGGGAGAAGGCAGAGTGTGCCCTGGGCCCTCTCATTCCTGTTGGACTAACTGGTAGGAGGGGTCTGAGCTCTGGAGCCTTTGCTTCAGAGGGCAGTCCAACCTCTAGTGGAATGACCAGTGATTTTAAAAGCATCATACCACAGTGATATATGCACACCCATGTTTATAGCGGTACAGTTTGTAATAACTAAATCTTGGAACCAACCCTAATGCCCATCAACCAATGAATGGATAAAAAAGATGTGGGTTTTTTTTTTATATATACAATAGAGTATTACTCAGCTATAAAGAAAGATAAAATTGAGACATTTGTAGCTAAACGGATGGACCTTGAGACCATAATCATGAGTGAAATAGATCAGACACACATTTATAAATATTGCATTATTTCTCTGGTATGAGAAACTGAAAATGTAAATAAGAACACAAATGTACAATAGATGTTGTGAAATAGGAACAAACTGTTCAGAAGGAAAAAGGAAATAGGAAGGGAGGAGGGGAGAGGAAGGAAGGGAAAGGAAAAAATGAGAAAAGAAGATAAAATGAAAACCAAGCTTCGTGAACAGGGAGGGGGAAAAAGGGGGAATCAAGATATATCATGTAAAAAAGAAAAAAATATATATCATGTACAGATACAAATTTCCTATAATGAATGGGGTCATTATGTATACCTAAACTGTACCAATAAATTTTAAAAAATGAAAAAGGAAATCAAGGGAATAGCAAAGTGTGGGAGGTTAAGAAAAAGTTGAGGACTCCGAAAGAAAAAAATACCCATCAGTGCCCCTAATATTTGATGTGGTTGTAAACCATAAATCCCTCATAAATTGAAAATATTGTTAGTTGAAAATGCTTTTACTGCACCTAACCTACAACATCCCAGCTCAGCGCACAGCACTCTGGAGCATCATTTGTTACCCTGTGATCACAGGGTTGATAGAATGTCCAGCTTTGCCAGAGTGTACAGACCACACAAGGAGAAGATCCAGATTCACATTCCAAGCCCAATCTGTGCTGTGTATCGCTGTTACACCATTATAAAGCTGAAGAATCCTAAATCAAAGTATTGTAAGTCAGGTCCGTCTGTAAACACCCAAAACAGAAAGCATTACAATAGAACCCAGCAATCTGGGCTTACCCTATTGTAGTTTTTCATTCCTGCTGACAGTGAGGCTAGGACACCACTTCAGTCAATCACCAGGCTTTCTAGATGGGGACATTTCCAGGCCCAGTAAGCAGTTTCGTTCCCAGCACTGAAATGTCACAGCTGTGCCCTTAGAGGTGACCTCCCTGAGAAGTGAGGCAGGTAGCCACACATCCTCCCAGGCTCTCCTCCTGCCTCCTGCCTCCGCCCCACACCCGTCTTGCCCCTGAGCTACTGCAAGATGACTGCTGGACCCAAGAGTAGAAAGCATGTGAAGATGTCCAGAAAGACACTCAGGCCTGGCCTCAGAGATATAAACACCAGCCCTGAAATAGTGCTGCGTGAGTCAGTGCACAGTGTGCCCGGGCTGTGCACTGCAGTAGGATGGAAGGCTGCTGATCAGACTAGATTGCTGGGAGTTGAGAAAGAATTATTGTCATCGCAGAAGAATTTCCAGCGAGGGATCAACTAGATGTAGACCTTGAAAATACTCATCAAGATCACATGGCATAGAACTGCAATTAATAACATGAGCAGTTGTACATACATCATGAAAAAGCACCCAGAGCAGCACACCCCATACTGGTTAGTGAAATTCTAGGCTTTTAATATCCCTAGAAGATAAGGGGAGGGTTGACGCTCAGTGCCCATCAGCACTGAGCATATTCTGAGCAGTCCAGTGAGGAAGACCTGGGTTTATCTTGCTTTTTCCAAATGACCAATCTCCCAAACACTTGTCAGTGGCATCTGGGGAGGTGATACTCGATCCAGTTCTGTGGACCAGAGCTTGGGAAATTGTGTCTGTATGTGCTTGATCGAGTGTGATAGCTTTTCCAGAAGTGACTTGTGAAACAAAAACTTCATGTGCCTGGATCGCCAGAAAGTCTTTTATTCATTCACGAGTACCTCTCCCTGTGACTCTTCACCTAACCATCCTCTAAGCAGCTGCCCAGGCACACAGACACTTGCCCTTTTACCATGTAGAGCTAGGCCCTAGATTTGCACCATGCCCACCTTGCAGCACTTTTAAAAGCATGTTGAATTTTGTGTTGAATCCTTCTGTGGCTCCACATTACATATGTAGGAAAACCAAAGTCCCTGCTGTGTTCTGCAAAGGGCTCTTACCTCCCCCGGGCTTCATTCCCTTGTCACCTCCAACAGCACCTGAAGTGCACCCAGCATATCCCACCTTTGCTATCCTACTGCTGCAGACCCTTCCTCTGGTGTCCCTCAGTCAGCTCTCCGATGCCACCTCCAACATCCCTCCCTCGCACCGTCCCTCCCCTGGACCAGTGGTGTTTTCCTGTAAAACTCTCTCTGCCGCCAGCACTTCCATCATGGTCTCTCCATCAGGACAGAAGTTCTGGGTGCTGGGGTCTGTCTCTTAGAACTGAGGTCCTTCGTGGCTGGGACGGTGCTAATGAGTGCCGTTCAGTGTCTGCCCCATGAGAAGGTCCTGATGTCACTCTCCAGACACCAGGCTGCTACTCATTCTCCAGCTTGTTCTCTTCTTGCTACTAGGATTTAGTACATTTAATTGAATGTGATAGTTAGCTCTGGCTTTTACCCTAACTCTGTTGCTTTTGACCTCTTTGGGACCCAGGTTGCCCACCCCCAGACTGACCCATCACTAGATTAATTACCCCCACCCAAGGGCACTGTGTCTCAGTTGATACCACTTCTCTGTGTCATTTGACACAAGTTGCCCACTCCTTACTTTTCAGACACTTGCTCTCTTAGTCTCCAGGACATCTTTCTCCTGACTCCTCCGGCCTCCCAGCCCTCCAGCTGCTGCAGTTCTGGTGCTGTGCTGAATGTGGGCAAAGGTTCAGCATTCAGCGTCCAGCACCTTCCTCCCTGTACCCTCACAGCTGCATTTTTCTCTCCTGGAAGGACACAGCTTTGAGATAATGAGCCAGATCATTCAGGAAAGGGGTCAGGGTTGGTTTTCTGTCTTGTGATTGTGGTATCAGTAAGGCCCATTAAGTTATGTTAGTCCTACAATTCAAGCCCTTTAAGGGCTCTTGAATGTCAAGTGTGGCAGCTGCCTGAGCCATGCAAAGAACGAGGAGAGTTTTAACCGTATCAGAATGTTTAGGGGAAAAGATAAGATTGGTGCAGGTTGGGAGAGCTTTCATACTCAGGACCTGCTCGGCTGCCAAATGCTGAGGGTTACCTGCTGCTCCACCACTGGCCATGCCACCTGCCAGCGGCAAGACAGCTCTGAATAACTGCCTGTGTCAGTGAGTCCCCGGGGTGATGAGCTCCTCATGCATCTCAGGTTTCTAGGCAGGAGCACTTTGGATCCAAGAAAAGAAGTGGTTTTCTAAGAGCTCCTTCCTAGAGTGCTCTCCTCTTCAGAACCATTGAAATGGCCACGGCATGACACAGCCTGATGCCTTTGCAACCTCAGACTTTCTTTCTCCTTCTGTCCTTGGCCGCAGGCTGGTCTGAAGGATGTTTTTGCTGCACATGTTTTGAATTTGCTGAGTCAATAGTTGCATTAAGTACACCCGAGGAAATGCTTTGGGCTTTCAAAGAGGCCTGACTATTGCATAAGCTGCTAATCCTGATTAGCGAGGAGTTTTCCTGTATTTCTACGTGCCTTGAAAGCTTTGACTGACTGCATTCATTGCAGGATACACCACACAATGAGTGCTGCATTAAAAGGTGCTTGTAGCACAGGTTGTATCCCCGTGCAGCTGTTGTCCTGCTGTGCCGATCTTCTCAGAGTAATTGCTGCTTCCTCTTTATTTGGGAAGATGGAAATGGTACTCAGTGTCTTTAGGTTACATGGGAAATTTGCTTCAAATTCTGAACAATGTTTCTGATGTGGTTACATTAAACTGTATCTATTCTTTCAGAGGAAAGAAGATTACATTCAATTTTGTACTGAGGTAATGTTGAGATCCCCAAAGGGGGTCCCAATTAATAGTATCCTTGGTTATTTCCTGAACAATTTGAGAAATTAATGAAAGGCATAGGAGATAGTGGCCAAAATTTCCTCCTATTGCTGATAAAGCCCGCTTGAATGTCATAGCTTTGTGTGAGCACTAAGTAGGCCTTTTATCCCAAAACCCAGGCTGAGCAGCTTCGCCCATCCAGTGCCAGCGCCGCTAGCAATCAGGAAGGGTACTCTGCGGGCATAAAATTTACACTTGAGGTGCGGAGTCAAGCCCAGATGCCCACCAAAGCTTGCCACATTGACCAGTTTGCAAATTGCTCTATCTCCCGTAGGGCAAGTGAACAGAGGGGTGCAGGATTTACCTAGGAAAGGCCCCAGCTAAGGGAGGCCGGGAGTAAGGAGGTGCGTTTCTCTCCAAAGGGGCCTGTTAGCTCATCCACAGAAGCTCACCCAGTAAG
>NW_004955831.1:0-1688 GCF_000276665.1 Chinchilla lanigera
AGTGCTGGGGTTGCAGGCCTCCACCACCATGTTCGAATCTCACTTAGAAACATGTCTCAAAATTAATTAACCAAAAAAGGTCTGGGATGTAAGCCTGTGAAAATGCACTGTGTTCAAACCCTAGTCCTGGAAAGCAAAAGGCCCACAATGGGGCTGTGACACACTTAAGCACTGGCAGTTCCTTGGCTCCAACCCTAGGTCCACACCCATAATGAAAGAGGAGTTCACCTGAGGAAGGAGTCATTCTCCAATGGAGGACCCCGGATGCACGAAGGGCTGTGTTCTGCGGAGGGAGCTGTGTGAGGAGCACTGATTGACTTGGAAAGGAATTTGTGGATGGGTTGGAGCTATAGACATTTTCTCTATCCCTCCTTCCCATCCTTTCCCCCTTCCTCCCTCCCTCCCTCCATTCCTTCTCTTTCTCCTTTCCTTCTTCCGTCCCTCTTTCCCTCCTTTCTACATCCTTCCCTCCTCCCTCCTTCCTACCTTTCTTCCTTCCCTCTTTCCTTTCTTCCTTCCCTTCCCCTCCCTCCCTCTGTCCTTCCCTCAATCCTTCCTTCCTTTCTTCCCTCCCTCCATCCTCTTCTTCCTCCCTCCTTCCTCTCTTCCTTCTTCCTTCCTTCTTCCTTTGCTTCCTTCCTTCCTTCCTTCACTCCTTCCTTCTCTCCTTCCCTCCTTCCTTGACTCCCTCTTTCCTTCTTTCCCCCTTCCTTTCCTCCCTTCTTCCTTTCTTCCCTCTGTCCTTTCTTCCTTCCTTCTATCCTTCTTCCTTCCATCCTTCACTCCCTCCTTCCTTCCTTTCTTCCTTCCTTCCTTCCTTGTTTCCCTCCTTCTTTCCTCCCTTCTTCCTCCCTCCTCTCCTTCTTTCCTTTCCTCCCTTCCTTCCTTCCTTCCCTCCTTCTTTCCTCCCTTCTTCCTCCCTTCTCTCCTTCCTTCCTTGCTCCCTCACTCCCTCCTTTCTTTCATCCCTCCTTCCTTCCCTCCCTCTTTCTTCCTTTACCTCTCCCTCCCTCTTTCCTTCCCTACCTCACTCCTGTCTTTTCATCCTTCCTTTCATCCCTCTCTTCCTCCTTCCTTCTCTTCCTTCCTCCCTCCTTCCCTCTGTCCCTCCTTCCTCCCCTCTCTCCTTTTTCCTTTCTTCCTTGCTTTCCACTACTGCGAATGGACTCACTCAGCTTTATTTTTTGTTTTGACAGCATGTCTTGCTTTTGCCCGGATTTGTGCTGAAGTTGTGATCATCCGGCCTCAGCCAATGGGGTGCTGGAATGACAAGCATGAGGCAATGGGCCAGGCAGAAACTTTCCTTTTCCTTGATTGCCTGGTTGGAACACTCCTAGGTACACAATCACATATTAGCTCATTGTAATGAAAACCGAAATTTGCCAGGCATAGTGGGACATGTGTGTACTGCCAGCACTCAGGAGGCTGATGCAGGAGGATCGCTGTGAGTTCAAGGGCAGTCAGGGCTATATAAGTGAGTCCAAGACTAGTTTGAATTACCTAGTGAGACCCTGTCTCAAAAATAAAAACAATAACAAAAACAAACCTAAGTTTCAGTTTGTTTCTGCCTGATGTGAATGTCTGTCAACCATGAGCCAGGTGCAGCTGGCCTTTAGTTCACAGTTTATAAAGGTTACAGCCATTTATAAGGCTCAGTTGTTACTGCTTTTGTAGATATTTCGAAGTTT
>NW_004955831.1:2233-7617 GCF_000276665.1 Chinchilla lanigera
TAGTATATCTTAGTTACTTTTCTCTCATTGCTGAGACAAAATACCCAACACCCAAAGTTAAGGAAGGAAAGGTTTATTTAGCTCCCAGTTTGTAGAGGCTTCACATCAGTTGGCTCCCAGTCAGGGAGTGGTGACAGAAGGGCAAGCGTTCATGGCAGTCGAAGATGGCCACAAAATCTCAAAATAAACAAAAGAAGAAAGTAACTGTTGATAGCCAAGTATGGTGGTTCATTCCTGTAATCTCAGGGCTTCATTGGCTGAGGCAGGGGCTTTTGAAGCCAGCCTGGCCTACAGCATAGGTTCAGGACTCACCTAAAGTACATAGTGGGACTTTGTCAAAACGCAAAAAGAAAGAAAAATGAAATTTACAGCAGAAATCAAACTATTTTAGCTGATTGCAAATCTGCATTTTAAGGCAAAATCTAACCTCACACCTGCTCATCTGAATCTACAGAAAAAGGCATTCTGGGCTGTAAGTCACACAGGAGACTGGGGGAGCGCCAATAGGGTGCATGTGTTCAGGAGGGTGAGACTCACCAGGGCTGGAAGCAGTGTCCGGGTGCTCAGCCTCCCAGGAATCCAGGCAGTGACTCCAGGCTCCAGGACGCCGGATGGTTTCTCAGAGGCTTTTAATTGACTCCTGATCCTGCCTTCCTTTTCAGACAGTGCTTTCCAGTCAGAGTTTGATTCTGAGCCCCCACCTTGTTAATCCTGACTGGTCCACGTGAACACAGAGATAAGATGAAAAGTCCCATTGAAAGGCAAGAATTAGGAAGGGTTTGAAAACCCAGGACTCAGGCACCGATGGACTCCACACTGTTGTTGAGTTTTACACACATGTGACCATCATAGCTCTGTGTATGAGATAGGCAGGGTGTTATCCACTCCTGACACTGGCAGAAAGATCAAATTTGAACAACTGTGGTAAGGGGATCTTTGGGCTCACAAATAGTATTAAAATATTCCAGGGTTAAAACAACTGTGAAGTCAGCTACGTCATGCTCAGGGTATACACATCAGCAGTGTCCATGTTTCAGTGCTGCCTTGAGTGCTGTGCTTCCTGACAGTGGATCGTGTACCCGCTTGGGAAGGAGAAGGACTTGCTGGGGTGAGGCTGGTCTTCATGTCACAGGGGACAGGCAGGCTTGCTGGCACCTACCTGTAATCCCAGCACTCCAGGAGGCAAAGGCAGGAGGATTGCAAGTTTGAGCCCACCCTGGGCACCTTAGCAATTTATTTTACCCTGTGTGATGATTACAAATTTAGACATTAAAGAATTATAGATGCAGATTAAGGCAAAGGCCCAGGTTTCATTCTGCAATACTGGTGAAAAATGAACTAAGTGAAGTCTCATTAAAGGAAATCCAACCTAATTTATCATTACTATTATTTTTGAGACAAGGTTTCCATAGGTAGTACATAGGTAGCCTTGAACTCACTATGTAGCCCAGGCTGGCCTCAAACTTGCAGTGCTCTTTTCCTGCCTCGGTTCTGGTGTTACATGTGTGTGCCATCCTGCCTGACTAGGCCTAAATTATCAGGAGAAGTGAGCAGGGAGGCCATAGAATTTTGAAGGTTCCTCTTAGTGGGACCCTGTGAAAGACCCAAATAATCTCAAATGCTTGGTCTTTCAGTCGTGTAGACAGCTACATTAGGTAGAAATATAGGTAGTCAGACGGTTAGGCTGTCAAGGCAGTCAATGCAGAAGTTGAGAACACACCAAAACTGCGGCTGGTGATGCATCTGAAGATGAAATCATTAAAATGGGCAGACTTCTGTAAGGGAGTAATGAATGTTTGAGTTTTTTGTTAACACCGTTTTGGGATATCCCATGTATATAGACCATAACCTCAGTAGGGGTAGGCCATCCTCTCCTCCCCACTAAGACTAAGATTAAAACCTGGCTAAATCTACTATGGCTGATACTGAAAAGTAGACTGAATTCTAGATTTTTGACCAAGGTTAGGGATGTCATCCATGTACTCTTGCTATATGGATCAACATTAGCTAAGTTTCTATACTTATAATCTTATTGGTTAATTCTAATTTGACCCATATTGTACCCACCCTGATGACTTTGCTCTATACAGCTTTCCCAATAAATTTTCTTACTCTGAATGTCCCTTGTTCCTTAGAGTTAATTCTGTAATTTTGGTGAATACATACTTGGCATATCTGAGATCTATCAGGTTGGGAATTCCATTTACCCCCTTTATCATAGGTATGAGGATTGAAAGATGGAGATTGGAAATCCGAAGAGGATATTACAGTGCACCAGCAGTGACCCTTAAACCTAACACTACCCCCAAGGACAGGGAGGGACACTTGGTCTTTGCTGCCCCATCAGATAGAGGGAGGTTCACCTGGGATCAGCTCTGCAAACTGGCTGAGAGGATGAAATCTAGAAATGTGAGCTGGGGCAGAGCTGAGAGGGCAGCATTGCCAGCCAGAGCCAGCGAATCAGACTTTTCCAAGGCTAAGAACTTCTGAAGACAGAAGCTGCTCAGAGCCAGGCATTATGGGGCATAGCTGCAATCCCAGTACTTGGGAAGCTGAGATGGAGGACAGAGTTCAAGGCCAGCCTGGGTTACATAGTGAATTACAGGCCATCCTGGACTCCATAGTAAGGAGTGTCTCAAAAACAAAACAAGAGCTGAGCGTGGTGCCACATGCCTGTAATCCTAGCACTCTGGAGGCTGATGCAGGAGGATCGTTGCATGTTTGAGGCCAGCCTGGGTAATAAAAGTGAGCTCAAGGCCAGCCTGAACTGCACAGGGGGACACTGTCTCAAAAAAAGAAAAAGATGAAAAACAAAACAATCAGACAAAAAATAAAGTACCAATAAAGAAAGAAGTTTAGTCTCTTTGGGATTTTGACAAGAAGAAAAATGTGGCTCAAAGTCCACCTGTCACCGTGGCAGACATATTGGGATCCCTTGTATTCCAGAGTCAGTTTCTTCTCACAGGGACCTTTCATAGCCTACCTCCAGCCCCAGAAGGAATTAACTTTCCTTGTCTGTTCTGTAGTAAGTAAGGACACACATGCTCTCTACAGAGTCTAATCAGCAGGGAACATCAGATATATAAATAAAATTTGGCTTTTCTCTTTATGTTCAACAGTGAACTCATAAGACACTTCCTCATAACATTCAAACTCACTTGGGAAGCTGATGCAGGAGGATCCTTCCAAGTTCGAGAGCATCCTGGGCTACAAAGTGAGCCAAGGCCAGCTTGAACTTCATATCGATACCCTGTCTCAAAAAAAGAGACAAGAACTAAAACCAACAATAAAACCAAAACAACTCTTTCAAACTCTATAATTCATTTTTTTTTCCTGTTTAGGCTTTTGCATTGCAGCTAAGTTTAGTCATTGTTTTTTTTTTTTGAGACAAAGTTTCACTATATAGATCAGGCTGCCCTGAACTCACTGTGTAACCCAGGTTGACTTTGTACTCCTGAGGATCCTTGTGCCTCAGCTTCCTGTGCTTGGAGAGTATAGGCAGGGGCCACTAGGTCAAGCTACATCTCTGTTTATTTAACATAACTTGGATAATGTTGTGTCTGAGACACAACCACTAACTTTGCCTCATTTCCAGGCCTGGGCACTCAGTCAGGGATTACACCAAAGAGTTGAGTTCAGAAAAGTTGCAAAGTGAAAGCAAGGTTTATTGTAAGAGGCAGGACAGTTTCCCCCAGAGGGGTGGGGCCAAAGAAATGGAGTCTAGAGCTCCCACAGAAGGGGATTCTGGAGCGCACACAGAGGGGATCATTTTATAGGGGTTTGGGCAGTCCTCTCACAGGGTCTCCCTGATCGTGTCCCGGAGCACAGAAGGGTCGTGGGATTGGGCAACACTTGTGCTCATGAGCTGGGCACAGTGTTCAGTCTGGTTAATGACTGAGGTAAGCATCAGCTCCATTTTAGGCTTGCGCTCCACCCACATAGACCTGTGGCTGTTTCAAACAAGTTTGTTTTCTGGTCTTCTGCTGAGACTTTTGTTCTCTCCTCTCCACTGAGGTCAGCTTCCCTGTCCTAGTCCTGCCTGGGGTCTGTGTCCCTACAATAGCAATGAGGCTTGTGGTTTTCCTCCACTACCTCAGTTAATCTTGTCAGAAAACCTAAAGTACATGGCTGACTTCCTCCAACTTCAAGCTGCTAAATTCTGGGACTTGGCCATGGAGAGAAACTTGCATACATTCATCCAGCGAACAATGGGTGGGCCCCAAAGGTGAGGTGCTCTGAGGACAACAAGGAACTTCAACAACCTGATGTTTGAAGAGCTGATTGATAAACTTTCTTTCAACAGCTTGGGTAAACTGGAAAAGTGCAGAAGTTCAGCAGAACATGGTGGCACATACTGAAATCTTAGTACTCTGGGAGGCTGAGGCAGAAAATACAAAAGTAGAAGTACAGCCTCAGCGTTAGTGACTTATGGAGAGCCTGTCTCAAAGTGTAAAACTAACAATTACAAAGTAGCTGGGTACAATCCACAGTGTGAAAGTGATAGCTTCAATCTCAAGTATGTAAAAAAGAAGAAGTACATTCTAGAACATTGCAAAAGTTTAATTGTAAGGTGTTTTGGTAGGATCCCAGCTACTATGGGGTCCCAGGAGGTAGGGGAGGGCAGCATACAGAGTGTTTCTAGAAATGTGAAATGTGAAAACACCTTTAGCCAGGTGTGGCGGTGCACACCTACAATCCTGCACTCTGGGAAGATCAAGTAGAATGATGAAAATCGGAGCCCACCCTGGTATAGTCAGAGCCTCTTTCAAAATTAAAAATAACAATAGGCTGGGAAGTAGCTCAGCACAATTTCTCTGGGTATTTTCCCCACATCGCTGGAAAAAAAAAATCCCAAAACTCTCTTCCATGGATGCAAACTCTTCCTCCCTCTGCTCACACAGGGGCTGTGGGCTTAGCTTACTCTCTGGGATGTCCAAGTGGGGAGCTCCAACCATGTTCATTCTTCACCAGTGCACAGTACTCTCTGCCTCTCAGGGTGTCAGCATGACTCTTAGGCGCAGGCAGGGAGCCTGGAGATGGGGGATATTTCTGCCCTGTCCTGATTGCTTGTCTTTTCTCATGGTCCTCACTTGCTGCCCAGGTCAGTGCAGATTTCCAAGCATATCTGGTGGGCAGTGATCCCCTTGTCCTGCTCCAAATCCCAACTGGGTTTCCAAGCTTCTGCTCCAGGTGCTTAATTAAGAGGTCATTTCTTTTTTCTTTGTACATTTTTTTTCATTTTAAAGAAAATAAACAGTAATAAAAACCACAAGAAATGATAAAGTACTTATAAAACAAGATGGTAAGATTTCAGCAATGGTTTTTATTTTGCTTTTTGTCAAATTAGTTGTTCACATTGCCAAATATAGGCATGCAAAATTGGT
>NW_004955831.1:7751-17182 GCF_000276665.1 Chinchilla lanigera
TCTTTTCTCCTTTCCCTCAAGCCAGGGGTTCTTTCCTTTTGAGTATTTCATTCCCTTTTCAAATATCTCTCGTACCTTTTGAATTTTATTCACTCTTAAGTAATTCTTACACTAGGGAGATAGAGTGGATTGACAACTGCTGGTCAAGTGATAACACCCAGGTGAACTGAGTAAGCGTGGTGCTGGGTGTGGGAGGCCCACCTGAGGATTGTTGCCAGCAGCATAATAGGCAGAACTGGAGACGAGACGTTAGGCTGTTGGGAACTGGTACAAACTCTAAGGAGCATTTGATCCTTTTGGAGACCTTCTCATCCTGGCTTTCCTGATGAACTTGGCTGTTTCCATCTTCTGAGGAGCTTAGGACCTTGTTTGCACTGAGAATAGCTTCGGTTCAATTTGGGGAACTCTGGTCCTCACTTTGAGCATCGCTTCCTGGCTTCAGAGGAAAAACGTGCCCTGCCGGTTTCCTGGGAAACTTTGCTGTGTTGGCTTTCCTGATGGGAACTCAACTGTCTTCACCACTGAAGGAGCTCAGGACCTCAATGTTGCTGAGCATGGCTGTGGTACTTTTTAGTAGAGCTCTGGTTCTTACTTTGCATGTCACTTTCTGGCTCCAGGGTAAATCCCTCAGACTGCTAGCACAGATCCTTCACCCCATGGACACAGACTTCCTAGATTCCGCCACTAACCTTTGGGCCTGCCCAGTGCAGATCCGTGAAACAGGGAGACACTGTTACAAGCTCTAGGTGTGCAGCTGGACCCATGCAGCACATTGCCATGAGATCCAGTCCCTCGGCTACATTCCTTGGTCTCAGTGTGTGGACAGATGTCTTTCACTCTCTTGTATATCATCCTTTGGGTGACTATTTCAAATAATCTTATAAAATCCGTGCCCTGTATTACATTGTTCCCCTTGCAAAAATAAACCCCAAGACAACACAGGAAGCAATATGATGTTTACACATGTGGGTCTGATTTATTTCACCTATGAGTATGGTCTCTAGTGGCATCCATTTATGTATAAAAGCTTTGAGATTATCTTTCTTTATAGCTCAGTAATAGTCCATTGTTTAAAAATACCCCATCTTTTTAATCCATTTCTCAGTTGATGGGCATTTGATATTTTTCAAGATTTAGCAATAATAAATTGTGCTGCTGTAACCTTGGGTGCACATATATTGCTACGGTATTATGTTTTCAGTTTTTCTGTAAGAATACCCAGAGGGGAATAACTGGGTTAAGTGTGACTTTTAATCCTATGTTTGTGAGGAATCTCTATACTGATTTCCACATTGGTTGTAGCAGTCTATACTCCCACTAACAGTGGAGAGGGTTCCTTTTTGTCCATATTCCTTCCAGGATTTATTACTGGTTGATGTCTTGATGATAGCCACTGTTTCTGGTGTGAGAAGAAATGTCAGAGTTGTTTTAATTTCATTTGTCAAATAGGCAATGATGTTGAACATTTTTTCATATATTTATTTGCCATTTGTATTTCTTTATCTGAGAAGTTTGTATTCATCTCAGATGCCCATTTTTGATTTGGTTTTTCAATTTTGGGGCCCTGATTTTTAAAAATTCTTTGTATGTTCTAGATAGAATTCCTTTGTCTGAGAGACAGTTGGCTAAAATTTTTTCCCAATTCATGGGTTTTCTTTTCACTCTGTTGGTATGTTCTTTTGATATGGAAAATCTTTTCAGCAAGATGAGATTCAAGTTGTTGATTTATTGAAGCATTTGACATTCTGTTTGTTTTTGGTTCATGAATTCTCTGCCTACCCCAATGTCTTCATGATTTCTACCTATTGTCTCTTCCAGTAGATTTAGTGTTTCTGTTTTAATATTTAGAATTTTGATCGATTTTGATTTTAGTGCATGGTGATAGATATATTTGTAGATTTATTCTCCAGCATGTAGAAAACCAGTTTTTACAACACTATTTATTAAAGAAACTATCTTTCTTTTCCAGTGAACTTGTTTGTCTCCTTTGTCAGAGATAAGGTGTCTGAATGTGTTTGTCATTGTATCTGTCTTCTAATCTGTTCCATTAATCCTCAGGTGTTTTCTTTTATTTACTTTTTTTGCCAGTATCATGCTTATTTAATCACAGTAGCTTTGTAGTGTAGTTTCAAGTCAGGGATTGTGATGCCTCCTGTCTTTCCTTTTTTGCACAGGGTTACTTTTGCTGTTCTAGGTGTCTTCTTCTTCCAGATGAATTTTAGGAATGTTTTCCCTATATCTCTGAGGAATACTTATGGTATTTTAATTAAGATTGTATTGAATCTGTATAACAATTTTGGGAGTATGACCATTTTCACAATGTTTGTTCTTCCAATCCATGAGCAAGGAATATCTTTCCATTTTGTGACATCCTCTTCAATCTCTTTCTTCAGAGTTCTTTATTTTCATTGCATAGTCCTTTTATTTCCTTCAATAGATTGATTACTAAATTGTTCATTTTTTGAATGCTGTTGTGAAAGGAGTGACCTCCCTAATTTATTTCTCATTGTGTTTGTTGTTTGTGCACAGGAATGCTATTGATTTTTGAGCCCTGACTTTGAACCCAGCTAGCCTACTGAAATTGGTTATTAAATCTGCCATACTTTGGTTGAATTTTTGGTTTTTTCTATGTAGAATATCATGTCCCGTGTGAATAATCATAATTTTGATTGTTCCATTCCTGTCCTTATTCCTTTTATCTCTCTCTCTTGTCTAACTGCTCAGGCTAATACTTCCCGAACTCTGTTGAATTGTAGTGGTGACACTGGATACCTTTCTCTGTTTTCTGATTTGAAAGTGAAAGCTTTCAGGCTATGTGCATTTAGTATGATGTTGTTTGTGGGTTTGTCATAAATGTCTTTTATCTAGTTAAGGTAATGACTATCTATCCAATTCTCTGTAGGGTTTATCGTGAATGTGTGTTGGGTTTTATCCAAAGCTTTTTGTGCATCCATTGAGGTGATCATGAGCTTTTTGTCATTGGCTCTGTTGATATGGTGTAGTACATTTATTGATTTGCGTATATTGAACCATCCCTGCATTCCTTGGATACATCCCATTTGGTCATGATGTCTAATCTCCTTGATGATTTACTGTGTTCTGCTTCTTAGTATTTTATTGAGAATTTTTGCATTTATTTTCAGCATCCTGACTGCTGTGGTGACAGGCATGCACCACCACACCTGGCTTGGTTGGGTCTTTCTCTGGTTTTAATATCAGGGTAATACCTGCCTCCAGGAGTGACTTAGGGAGAATTGCTTCCCTTCCAATTTCATTACACAGGTTGAAAAGAATTGGGTTTAACTCTTCTCAAAATTTCTTTTAGATTTAAGGTGTGAATCCATCAGGATCTGGGCTTTTCTTTGTTGGTAAGTTTTTAATTACATTTTCAATTTAATTGAGTGGAATTGGTTTATTCAGGAATTTTATATCTTCTTGATTCAGGATTGGTAATTCCTATATATCTAGGAATCTTTTCTTTTGGTCTGTGCTTTCCATCCTTTTGAGAGTACAGGTTTTCAATGTAGGTATTGATGATCTTGTGAATTTCTACATGATGTAGTGATTTCATTCTTTTCATTCCTTATTGCATGAATTTGAGTTTTTTCTTTCCTGTTTTGATAATTAATTCTATATATTGTTTTGTTAGTGTCCATTGCATTAAGTTCTGCTCTGGTCTTTATAATTTTGTCCCTTCTTTGGGCTTTGGGCTGGTCTTGCTCTTCTTTTCCTAGAAGCATGTGGTGCAGCATAAGGTTCTTTTATTCATGCTCATTCTGTTTTGCTGACTGGAGAATTCACTGCTATAAATTTCCCTCAGATGGCTTTCACTGAATCCCACAGGTTCCAGTAGTACTGCACTTTTGTTTAATTGCAAATATTGTTTAATTTCATCTGTGACCCATTGGTTGTTCAGAAGTGTGTTATTCAATATCCATGTGTTTATTGAGTTTTTTCAATTTCTTTTATCAATAAATCACAATTTTATTGTTCTATTGTCTGATAATATGCATGAGAGAAATTCAATTCCTTTGCATTTACTTTAGTATGTTCTGTGGGCCCGTATATAGTCTACTTAGAGAATGTCTGGTGTGTGGCTGGGAAGAATGTGTATTCTGATGTTGCTGGGTAAAACACTCTGTAAAGCTGTACTAAGTCCATTTGTTCAGAAGTTTGGTACTGTTCCACTATTTCCTCCCTTGTTTTTTTCTGTTTCTTGTACCATTTTTGAGAATGGAGATTTTGTTATTGGTTATATGATTTATCATGTCTATTAAAATTTGTCTTATACAATTGTGTGCATGTATATTTCGTGTAGGAGCACCAAATATGCATTTCTGATTGTTGCCTGTTCCTCTTGAAGTTTCTCCCTAACAAGCATGTAGTAACCTTGTTTATTTCTTTTAATCCTTCTTGGCTTGAAATTTACATTGTCTGCAATCACAGTAGCTATCCCTACTTTTTCCTGGCTTCCTGTTGTATAGAGTATTGTTTTCTTTCCTTTGACTTTCAGTCTCTGAATTTTCTTTTGAGTTAAATGTGTTTGTTAGAGCATGTTTATTTCTTGATCTACTCTTCCAGTCTGCCTTTTTTGACTGGTGAATTGAGATCATTTACATTAATGGTTATAAGTGGTGTGTATTGGCGTATCTTTGTCATGTTATTTTCCTGCTGTTGGTTCTGTACTTTTCCCCTCTGTTTAATTGCTTGCCCTGCTTGATGGGAGTGAGTGGGATTTTGTGAAAGCTATCTGAGGGGAACTTACAGCAGTGAATTCTCGCATCCGTAAAACAGAATGAGCATGAATAAAAAAACTTATGCTGCACCACAAGCTTCTAGAAAAAGAAGGTCATTTTTGTCTCTGTCTAGCATATCTTTTAGTGCTCTTGTAGGGTTGGTTTGATGGTCATGAATTTTTTCATTTGTCCTTTTTCATGGAAGTATCTTATTTCTGCATTAATTTTGAAGGATGGTATTGCAGGCTATATCAATCTGGGTAGAAGGGATTTTCTTTCAGAACCTGAAATATTTCACTCCAAGCTCGTCTTGGTTTGATGATTTGAGTTGAGAAATTTCCCATGATTCTTTTGGGCTTTGCTTGGCCGATGATCTGTTTCCTTTTCTCTAACAGCTTTTAATATTCTGTTCCTATGCCTAATTTCTGGGGCTTTGATTTATATATGTCTGTGTATAGGTTTATTTTTGCTATGGCTAATTTGAGGTTGTATATGCCTCACTCACCTGTATGTCGAATTCTTTTCTAATGCTTGGGAAATTTTCTGTTATTACTTCTACATATACTCCTATTTTGTCAATTGTTTTGAAGCCTGCTTTTTCATTGACATCTATCAGTCTTATGTTATTTTTCTTTGCATCATCTTGCAGTTGTTGGCTTATTATTTCCTGATTCCTTGTTATTTTAAGAGATGTTTGTGATTTCTGGTTGCATTGCAGTCTTCGTAGTCTGAAAGTCTATCTTCAGTTTCATTCAAGCAGTTCTGCCAGCATTTATTGAAATTTTTAATGTCCTGGTTATCTCCTTAAATCCATTTCATGTATTCTGATTCTTTCCTATATTGTTCATTCAAGGTTTCCACTATTGTTCTGTGCTGCTACATTTTTTTATCTATGTTTACTTTAGATGTTCTCAGGAATTCTTTTATTATGGTTGTCTTTTTTTTTTTACCTGAGAGATTATTTCCAATCTGATTTCTTCTATAGCCTGATGGGGTTGTTTCTTTATGTCAGCTGCTATCATTTCAGATATTTCATGTGTATGACTTCATACTTCTTCTATGTCAGTGTCTACTGTGCTTGTTCTGGATGGGCTGGAGGTCTGAGACTGAATTTTGCTCCTTCATTTTGATGGTTTCTTTTTCAGTTTTTTTAACATATTCTATTTCAAAGGAAAAAAATTAACTTGCTTTCTGGGGTGAACCTCCTGTGTTTTGGTAGTAGGTAGCTATATCACTAATATAATGGCCTCTCCCAGAGTAGTCCATACTTCGGCATGGTCTTCTGTGTGTAGAAGATCCCTATTGTGTGTCTGTCCCAAGATCCTACCTTCCAAGTCAATTGAGAGTGGGATGTCGGTTTCTGTTTGGCTCCGTCCACAGTCAGTCTCAGTTTGGCTCAGTAGGGCTGCGGTGAGTTTATTAGCTCAGGGCTTCCCATTATTGTTAAGCAAGGGAGAATAACTGACTACAACAGATATCATGTCCTAGCTACAGTGGTACAGTGTGTAATAAGCATAATTTAGAGACTGTCCATCTGTGGTAACTATTGATTTTGTACTTTAGAATACAGGAACAAATTTTATAGTTATTTGACCAAAGCAATTGAAAATTTTGAGCGTATATGCAATGTGTTTCCCCTTGTTAGTGGACATTTACCCTGGGTTCCTCTGGACAAGATGTCTGCCATCTGCCAGGTACTTTGAACCTGGTTTTCCAACCTGAAATGTAGGGGTATGGGACAGGAATCACGGTTCCTGTAGACTGATGCTCCCAAGGTTCACCCTTGCTCCTGTGACGGTGTGGGGATAGAGTTTTCCCCTCTGTTGCAGCTACCCAATGATCCCAAGGTTCCCTTGTGCTGAGTAATGCAACTGTAGAGGATCGGGGTGAGCATTTTCTTCCCTCCTGAGCAGCTCACTGAAGCTCCTGAAGTTCACCTGTCTGTTTAATTGCTTTATTTTATTTGCTTCCTGGAAAAGAAATGATAATTAACATCCATTGTCATTATTAGGCCAAAGGATTGGAAAAGTGATAGTGTTTTAAAAACCCAAAGTTTTGCAAACATCTCGCTGTTTGTTTTTTTTTTTTTACTTTGCCATAGACTTGCAAAATTTTTGAGACAATGTTGTAAGCCCATGGACCAAAATGTCCAGGAACTGTTTTTATTTTGAGTCATGTTTTCATTTTTTGATTTTTTGTCTTTTTGAGACAGGGTTTCACTATGCAGTTCAGGCTGGCTTAAACTCACTTGTGTAACTCAGGGGGGCCTCAAACTTGCAACTCCTTCAAGAGGACAATTTAAACTACATGGTACCTTTTGAGAGATCAGCATATCCTGATTGAAAGAATTTTGTGTAGATGGATTTTAGATATCCAAAGAGGATACTACAAAGAGCCACAACCAAAGCCAACTTTGGTTTTATGTGAGAGATCATCTTGTAATTAGTTCAGGCTAAAATTCACCACAATATGTAGACAAGGCTGAACTCAAACTGATCACAATTCTACTGCATGTGGTTCCTGAGTGCTGGGATTCCAGGTATGCTCATCGCTATCACTGAGGATAAATCTTTGGTGCCCCACACTGGAAAGCTTGATTAAGATTGTATCAACTCATTGTAATGATACAGGAAAATAAAATCTAGGAATGTGAGCTGTGGAAGAGTTCAGAGAGCAGCATTCCAAACCAGAGGCTTGGAAGCAGACTCTTCCAAGACTAGGAACCTCTGAGGCAGAAACTGTGGGCCTCATGGATTTTAGAGAGAAAGATACCTAGGTCAGAGGCCTGTGAGCCTGTAATGGTCATGGTCAAGACTGGGAAACCTTTTCTTCTCACTGCACTTCTTCTGACAGGAGTGTTTCATGGGCAGCAGTCCGCCCCTGGGGGAATTAACTTTCTGTTCCTGTCGGAGGCAGGAAGGAACTCAGATGCAAGTTCAGAAGCCCTCTATTAGATCCAATCCCTCTGACAATGTGTGGTGAGGGCCACCATCAGGCATAAATAGAATTTAGTGCTTCTCTTACCATATGAAGCACAGCAAATTCATTTCTGTACCCTCCAACATTCACAAGGTTTGTGTGTGTATATATATATATATATATATATATATATATATATATATATATATATATATGTATGTATTAACATTTTAGCATCTGAAATACTGAAATGAGGAATGGCTGCCATCCTGAGTTGCATTCCACAACAATTCTTTGTAAGTTTCTGGACAGAGAGAAAAGGGAACTCCTCCCTTTCAAAGAATGCTATATCCCGCCTTTCCTTATGATGCCCATTGGGATTTATTTTTTTTTTCCATCTTTTTGATACAGAGTCTTGCAGTGCAGTTCAGGCTGGCCTTCAGCTCATTTGTAGCCCAGGCTGGTCTGGAACATGCAATGATCCTCCTGCCTCAGCCTCCTGAGTGCTGGGATTACAGGCATGTGCCACTATACCGGGCACACATTCCACATTGATTGGACCTCACAAATCTTAGGTTCCCTGGTAAATGAGGCTACTAGTTAGAATCAGGTAGTGTGGTTGACGATAGAAATTCTGGGCATAGATTAGGGTGGGAGAAGAGGAAAACCAAATAAAATGGGAAGGAAGAGCATACTTACCCTAACGTGGTGTGTGGGGAGGGAAGTAGAGGGCAGTGGGAGGGGCTAGGAGGCTCCATACAGGGGATCACTCCACCACCCGATACCCCAGATATGTATAGTGTAAATGCCAGATAATTACAGCAAACCTAAGAGAGGAGGGAGAGAATTCTAGGTTTGGGCCTGAGGTGGTGGATGCAGAGGAAAGGGCTCAGGGATAAAATCCCACTTACTTAAAACTTGTAAGGAAGTTTGACCTTGGAGCTGGCAGGCTGCTATTTGACTGAACAGGAACATGTCCACACAAAGGACAGAAGGGTGCAGGAGAGCAATGCTCAACCATCCACCCTACCTCCCCTCTCCCGACAAAGTTGTCTGTACAGAGAAACACTGTAAAGCAGTGGACAAGTGGTGCAAACTTTAATCACACTGCTCTAGGAGGGCAAGGATGAAAGAAAAATTTCAGCTTGGCTTGGTGAACAAGTCTCACAATGGAAAAGCAAGGGCATAGGGTGTAGTTCAGTGCACAAGTAGTGGATTGAATCAAAAATGAAACAAAACAAAACATAAAGCCCGCTGTCTTCCTGTTTTCTACCAAATGTCAAGGAGACACTGTTCTTTCCCCTCACACGAGCCTGTTTGCTTCAGGAACAGACGGATGTCCATGGGAGAGCACCACCCAAATTAAGTTTTCACAAACCACAGATTTTTCTGCCTGAATGAAGGTGTTAGCATGACGCTGCCAGCATAGACCGAGATATGGAAATGGGGGACATTTCTGTCCTGTTCTGCTGGCTCATTTTCCTTATGGTCTTCATTTGCTGCCCAGGTTAATGCAACCTTCTGAACACATCTGAGCGTATCTGAGGAATCTCATCCAAGATTCCAAGAATGTGCCCTTGTTCCTTGCTGGAGAGCTCTAGAATATTTCTGTGCTTTGTGTCACCCCTGAGAACCCTACCTCATCATGGAGCCTTCTTCTTCCCTATCCCATAAACATCAGTGCCCTCTGCTCTAGGAACTGGGTGAATGACCAAAATGCTGGGAGACCATTCTATTAGTATGAGATTTCAAGGAATTTTCCCTAAATTCTACACA